>NC_057813.1:160105331-160307855 GCF_018294505.1 Triticum aestivum
GGACTGCAGCTAAGCCCCCGAGTGAGAGGCAGGCTCACCACTCGGTAGGATTTTTTATCACTTAGGCGAGTACTGGACTGCAGCTAAGCCCCCGAGTGAGAGGCAGGCTCACCACTCGGTAGGATTTTTTATCACTTAGGCGAGTACTGGACTGCAGCTAAGCCCCCGAGTGAGAGGCAGACTCACCACTCGGTAGGATTTTTTATCACTTAGGTGAAACGGATTCACAGCTAAACCTCCGAGTGAGAGGCACTCACCACTCGGTAGGATTTTCTCTTCAACTTAGGTGAAAACGGATTCGCGGCTAAGGCACCCACTAGGAGATTTTAGAACATGTAAAAAATGAACAACAATCATTCGGAAGACTGTAAAATCATGTCTTTTGATAATCAAACTAAAAGGTACTTCTTATTACATCTCAACAGTCTAAATACTTTAAGAGTAAAAAGGGCGGAGCAGTTCCGCATTCCAAGCGCGTGGCTCATCTTTATTGTGCTCGACGTTGAAAAGACGATACGCTCTGTTGTGGAGCACTTTGGTGACGACGAAAGGGCCTTCCCTAGCAGGAGCGAGCTTGTGTGATTTCTGCTGGTCCACTCGAAGGACCAGGTCTCCTTCCTGAAATGCCCGACCCCTTATGTTTCTGGCATGGAATCGACGCAGGTCTTGCTGATAAATGGTCGACCGGATCAAGGCCATCTCTCTTTCCTCTTCCAGGAGATCGACTGCATCTTGTCGAGCCTGCTCTACTTCCTCTTCTGAGAAGAGTTCGACTCGGGGCGCGTTGTGGAGCAAATCACTTGGGAGTACAGCTTCGGCTCCGTAGACTAAGAAGAATGGATTCCGTCCAGTCGACCGATTAGGAGTTGTCCTCAATCCCCAAAGTACTTATGGGAGTTCATCGACCCAAGCCCCTACTGCATGCTTGAGGTCACATATCAACCGAGGTTTCAGTCCTTTGAGAATCAATCCATTTGCTCGCTCAGCCTGCCCATTCGACTGAGGATGAGCGACCAAAGCGTAATCGACCCTCGTGCCTTGGGAAGCACAAAAGGCTCTGAATTAATCAGAGTCGAAGTTCGATCCGTTATCCGTGATGATGCTGTGTGGAACACCATATCTAAATATCAATTCCCTGATGAAACTTACAGATGTACTTGCTTCAAGGTTTTTAATGGGCTTGGCTTTGATCCATTTGGTAAACTTGTCGACTGCCACCAGCACATGGGTAAATCCACTCCTGCCAGTCCTCAGAGGTCCAACCATGTCCAATCCCCAGACAGGAAAAGGCCAGATGAGTGGAATAGTCTTCAGAGCTGACACAGGTTTATGGGACATGTTGGAGTAAAACTGACAGCCTTCACACTTGTCAACTATTCCTTTTGCCATCTCATTGGCACGTGGCCAGTAAAATCCGGCTCGGTATGCTTTGGCCAGGATAGTCCGAGAGGACGCATGGTGACCACAGGTCCCCGAGTGAATATCATTGAGGATCATTCGGCCTTCTTCTAGCGTGATGCACTTCTGGCAGACCCCAGTTACACTTTCTCTGAACAACTGACCTTTTATCACGGTAAAGGCCTTAGATCGTCAGACGATCTGTCGATCCTCTTCTTCATCCTCTGGAAGTTCTTTACTAAGAATCTATGCAATGTACGGCATCGTCCAGTCGGGAGTGATGACCAAAACCTCCATGACTAAGTCGACCACGGCTGGGATTTTGACTTCAGTCGGATCTGTGGCGCTCTTGGGCTGTGGCGACTCTTCACTGAAAGGATCTTCCTGAACTGAAGGTGAATGAATATGTTCCAAAAACACATTGCGGGGAATGGCCTCTCTCTTTGAACCTATCTTTGCCAACTCATCAGCAGCTTGATTTTTCAGTCGGGGTATATGGTGAAGCTCCAATCCTTCAAACTTCTTTTCCAGCTTTCTTACTGCATTGCAATAACCAGTCATGGCCGGGCTCCTGACATCCCATTCCTTCATCACTTGATTAACCACCAAATCTAAGTCACCGTAGACCATAAGGCGATGGACGCTGAGTGAAATGGCCATACGCAACCCATATAAAAGTGCCTCATATTCGGCTTCATTATTGGAGGAATCAAAATGAATCTGGAGAACATAGCTAAGCTTGTCTCCACAGGGGGGATACCAATACTACCCCAGCACCTGAACCATTCAGCATCTTGGAGCCATCAAAGAACATAGTCCAATGCTCCGAGTGAACTTGAGTCGGCAATTGTTGTTGAATCCACTCGGCAAGGAAATCTGCGATTGCTTGGGACTTGATAGCTTTCTTTGCCTCAAACTTGATATCCAATGGAAGGAGTTCAATCACCCATTTTGCCACTCGACCAGTTGCATCTCTGTTATTCAGAATTTTAGATAATGGTGCGTTGCTAACGACTGTAATGGAGTGATCAGAGAAATAATGTGCAACCTTCTTCATGGTCATGTATATTCCATAGACAAGCTTCTGATAATGTGGATATCGTTGCTTGGATGGAGTCAAAACTTCAGAGAGATAATATACTGGGCGCCGAACCTTGTAAGCTCGACCATGAGTACTGTACTGACAACTTGTCCAGTGGCTGCAATGTAAAGCAGTAAAGGCTCTTTGCTGATTGGCGCAGCGAGCACCGGCTGGGTGGAAAGTAGGGTTTTGAGCTCTGCAAATGCTGCATCAGCTTCCTCAGTCCACTTGAACTAATCAGATTTCTTCATCAATCGGTAAAGAGGCAAGGCCTTTTCACCGAGACGAGAAATGAATCGACTCAAGGCGGCCAAACAACCAGTCAACTTCTGAATGTCATGCACCCGCACAAGGTGTTTCATTCGAAGGATGGTATCAACTTTTTCCGGATTGGCGTCGATCCCTCGTTCGGAAACGAGAAAATCGAGTAACTTTCCTCCTGGAACTCCGAATGTGCATTTTGACAGATTAAGCTTGATCTCGTACCTTCTTAGTTTGGCAAAGGTTTCTGCAAGGTCAGTTAATAGGTCAGAACCTTTGCGAGACTTGACCACAATGTCATCCATGTATGCTTCCACATTCCGACTGATTTGAGTGAGCAGGCACTTCTGAATCATTCTCATGAATGTGGCTCCGGCATTTTTAAGACCAAATGGCATAGTGACATAACAAAAGCACCCGGATGGGGTGATGAAGGCTGTTTCTATTTCATCGGGACCATACAGTCGGATATGATGATACTCGGAATATGCATCCAAAAAAGACAAGCACTCACACCCCGCGGTCGAGTCAACAATCTGATCGATGCAGGGGAGAGGGAAGTGATCTTTTGGGCAGGCCCGATTGATATGCTTGAAATCAATGCACATACGAAGTGAATCGTCCTTCTTAGGGACCATGACTACATTGGGAAGCCACTCGGAGTGGTAGATCTAACGGATGAACTCTGCTGCTAGCAGCCGAGCCACTTCCTCGCCAACCGCTTTCCTCTTCTGCACGCGGACCGCCAAAGATGCTCTTTGACGGGTTTTACTTTGGGGTCGACACGCAAATGGTGCTCAGCCAGTCCTCTTGGTACACCCGGCATGTCAGAGGGTTTCCATGCAAAGATGTCCTAGTTCTCACGGAGGAACTGGATGAGCGCTTCTTCCTATTTGCTGTCAAGTGTCGTTGATATATGAGTCAGCGCGGCACTGGGAACGGTCGGGTGAATATGAATCGGCTTCGTTTCAGCAGATGACTGAAATGCAGAATCTGTGGCCGGCTTCTTGGCTCGGAGAAAATCACTCGGATCTGCATTCTTCTAATACTCTTGGAGTTCAACTGCTGCCATCTGCGCATCGGCAATTTTGGAACCTTTCTTGAAACATTCCTCTGCTTTCTGCTGATTGCCAATAACTGTGATCACACCTTTGGGCCCAGGCATCTTCAACTTGAGGTACACGTAACATGGTCGAGCCATAAAACGTGCGTAGGCAGGCCTACCCAGAATGGCATGATAACCACTCTTGAAATCCACGACTTCAAATGTCAACTTTTCCTTACGGTAATGCTTGGAATCACCAAAAACCACGTCGAGAGCGATCTAGCCGAGTGATTCGGCTTTCTTTCCAGGGATAAAACCATAGAAACTCATATTGCTCTTGCTAAGTTTGGACATCGGAATGCCCATCCCCTTCAAGGTTTCAGCATAAAGGATATTCAGACCGCTACCACCATCCATCAGCACTTTAGTCAGTCTAGTGCCTCCGACCACGGGGTCGACCACCAATGCTTGCCTCCCGGGGGTGGCTACATGAGCAGGATGGTCAGACTGGTCGAATGTGATGGATGTCTGAGACCATTTCAGGTATGTGGTCGTCGTCGCCGGAGCGACCATATTCACTTCTCTATTGATAACTTTCAACCGACTCTTGCTCTCAACATCAGAAAAAATCATGAGGGTGGAATTGACCTTGAGATAACCGTTGTCTTCCTCTTCATCCTCATCTTTGTCTGACTCTTTCTCCTTCTCACCGGGCTGTTTTTCTCGGAACTACTGGATCAGGAGTCGACATTGTCGAGTGGTATGCTTAGGGTAGATCAGATTACCCTCTTCGTCCTTCTTCGTGTGGATGTGACATGGCAAATCCAACACATCACTCCCCGCTTGATCCTTTACCTTCTTAGGGGGCCAGGGCCCTTTAGGTTTTCCCTTAAAATTTCCTTGAGCCACTGCTGCAATCTCACCGGGTGCTGCGGGCTCGGCCTTACGCTTCTGTTTTCGACTATAATTACCTCCACTGGCCTCTTGGCCGACTGGCTTACTCTTTCCGCTATGGAGTCGATCCTCTTCTCCGTTAGCTTACCAGGTGGCTATTTCCATCATCCGAGTAAGAGTCAGATCTCCAGTCTGGCCGAACTTCAAGGCCAACTCTCGGTATTTGATGTCTTCCTTGAAGGCACACACTGCTTAATGCTCTGATACATTTTCAACGGTGTGATGCAAAGTGGTCCACCTCTGAATGAAATCTCTCAAAGTCTCACTCGGCTTCTGCACACAATGCTGCAACTCGGTCAATCCTGCTGGTCGCTTGCAGGTGCCCTCAAAAGTTCTAATGAACACTTGAGCCAGCTCTTCCCAACTGTATATACTGCCTAGAGCGAACTGAGTCAACCACGCTCGGGCTGACCCTTCCAACATCAGAGGAAGATGTTTCATCGCTACTTCATCGTTTCCACCGCCAATCTGCACAGCCACTCGGTAATCCTCAACCCAAGTTTCAGGCTTGGATTCTCCGGTGAACTTACTGACTCCGGTCGCCAACCTAAAGTTGGGAGGAATCACTACCGCCCTGATGGCTCTATTGAAACACTCTGGACCGGAAACATGCACTCTGCTGCCACTTGGACGATCTCTACCAAGGTCTTCTCTATGTGCACTGTTCCGGTCGACTAGGCCCTGAACGAGGATGGATCTCGCATCGAAGCCCGACTCTCTTGGGTCGACTGGTGCTCTGCGCTCGCCATTGTGACGGCGTCTATCATCGTTCTGCCGAGGCACATATGACACACTCCTCGGAGGAGGCGTAGGCACTCGATGATGATTGTCGCGGTCGAGCCAATGATCATACTGTCCACGGCCCTCACGCCGCAAGGGTGATCTTGGGCTGTGGGTCGACTGAACTGTATCCGCTACTATGGATCTACAATGAATCCTATTCCGCGACTGAGACACTGTTGTGTTCTGCTCTCCTGCTGCCCGGAGAAAGGCCTGGATCTGCATCAACCCTCTACCAGCCTTCGACTGGCAAGGTTGGATCGACTCTGCTATTCGGGCCGCAGCTGTGAGGTTCTGAATCGGAGTACGGTATACCTTAGGCGGAGGCGGGAAAATCTACCGTCGAATGGACTCAGGGACCCGCTCCCGAGCGCGCTCGTCGAGAGCACGCTGAAGGTTCTCCAGTCGAGTGCGCTCAGCCAAATTAGCCAGGCGCACCTCTTCCAAGGCCCGAGCCTCGGGAGTTTCCCCAATGATGGGCATGTGGAGTGCATCCATGTTGCAGCAACGAAGTTCTTCCCTCTGGTGCGAAGAAAGGGGTTTGGGATGGTATTCCTCATGGACGCGCGAAGGATCTCCGCCACCATCTTCGTTGTCTTCACGACGGAAACCAGGCGGACCATGCGGTCCATCGAGCATCAAGACTTCAGCCGCAGGGTCTCTACTATTTCACTCGAATGCGGTCTCCGCGGAGCCAGTCGACAGATCGAACAGGCCGTGGAGAGTTTCGTTGGGCTCAATTGCCGCGACTTGATGGGTGGCCGAACGCCGAGCCACCACGTGTTTCACCCGCCGCCGAAGCCGCGATCGACCGGATCACTTGCGGCGGCGTATAGTGGGGAGGGAAGACACCATCGGAGCCGACCGATTCTGAGTCGACGGCTGCCGGAGAAGGACGCCGTGAACGCACACACAAAAGTGCGTCGCCCCTTGGACAGGGAGCGCCTCAATGTCAAGGGGAGCTTCTTGAAGCCACGTGGAGTCGTCGGCGACGAAAACGAGCGTGCCGAGACGGATCTCACGGCCCTCAGCCAGTCCGCCGCTGGAAACAATGATGATGATGATCGAAAAAACTTGCAACTTCACCAACAAGTCGCTAAGACACCTGCCCCATGGTGGGCACCAACTGTCGTGGTTCTAAGACTGACAGTAGAAAGGGGGGTAGGTATGGAGAGGCAAGATCTCAGCTATGGTGAAGGTGTACACACGAGGTTTACAAGTTCAGGCCCTTCTCGGTAGAAGTAATAGCCCTATGTCTCGGTGCCCGCAGGCGGTCGATTGGATTACTTGTGTGATGTTACAGGGGGTGCTAACCCTTGTGCCAGAGGAGGGGGTGGCTTATATAGAGTACGACAGGACCCCCATTGCCCTCCATTACAAGGGACTTAATGTACATAAAGTGAGGGCGTTACTGGTAACGCCAGCCTTAAGTGTTGTTAATGACCTTAAAGACTACGGAATGAACGCCTGCCCATTGTAATGCTGAGTGACTCCTAGTCTTCGGTAGGTCGAATGATTCTCTGGATGGTCAAGTGACAGTAGGTAGGAGGACTCCCGAGTGACATGAATGTCGAGTGGATTGCACTCGATATCTTCGACTGGGGGTCTCTTGCTGCCTCTTGGACTTCTTATCTTCTAGGGTAGTGACCTTGGCTAGGACATATAGGTCAGGCCTATGACCCTACCCCAGGTCTGTATCCTCATCACCGGACAATCCCGGACTCTTTCTATTGCTCTCCTTAGGAGTCGAATACTCCAAACTTCGGGCGGCCGAAGAGTTTTCTTCTGGCCTTTGCGGATCAGGAGAAATCCTCTGTCACGACACCTCGGGGTCGTCTGCCCCATGAGGCGGGGAGGCAGGAGGAGGCGTTTCGCTCTCCATCATCTCCGAAAGAAGATCCCCCGAAGACGAACTCTGTCGAGAAGGGCTACGAGCCGGACTGCAAGACATATGTCTCGATTATTGTTCTCAGAGATAAAGCAGGATATATTTACCAACGTACTTTTGATTCACTTACAGCTTGGTTGAGGGGTTGGCCCCCTTGCGGGCGCTGTGCGGTAAGGACGCCCTCCGGGGCAGGGCCCCATGGCGAAGGTTTCTTCCCTTGTTTGGAAACCTCCGTTTCCAAGTCTTCAGAGGCGGCCCTTTTCTTCCCATGGGGAGAGGGGATTCTAGATTCACTTCCCCGGTTATCCTCCTTCGCGGAGACACTAATTCCCCCCGTTTGGATGTGTAATGTATGAAGCCCGATTTCGGCTCTCTATTCCTCCCTTCATCTTCTCCTGATGGCACTTGATAGGGTGCGCGCTTAAGCATCCTGGTTAGTACAGGATCTGGCGAGCCTTCGGGAAGCGAGGCAGAACACCTGATCCTCTCCGCCTTTCTTATCCAATCCTGGCCGAGAGCAATTTTTCAGAATGATGTCGTAATAAATATAAAGACGACAGGTTCGGTCATGGAATTACTTACTTGGGTATCTGGACGGTTGCAGTTGAGACCCGCATCCTCGATGGTGTCCGGACACTTTATTCATGATCCGAAGAACAATCCATACATCCCTTCGAGTGTCACGCTGAAGAATTGTTGAATAGTTCACGGTCCTTCCGGGTTGAACTCCCACATACGGAGAGATCGACGTTGGCATGGCAGGACCAGACGAACTAGCATTACTTGCATTACCTTGACAAGGCTGACATCCCTCTTGAGGAGATCTCAGATGCGGCTTTGCAATGTCAGCACGTCATTGACTGGCCCCCAGTCCAGCCCCTTGTTGACCCATGATGCCAGTTGGGGCGGAGGGCCCGAGCGGAAGGCGGGGGCGGCTGCCCACTTTGTGCCTCAGGGAGCTGTGATGTAAAACCACTCCCGTTGCCATAAGTCGGACACCTCCGGGAAAGAACCCTTTGGCCACAGGGCGTCGGCGCCTTTGCTTATTATAGCGCCTCCGCACTCCGCGTGCCGCTCGTCGACCATCTTCGGCTTCACATTGAAGGTCTTGAGCCATAAGCCGAAGTGTGGGGTGATGCAAAGGAAGGCCTCACACATGACGATAAACAACGAGATGTGAAGGATGGAATCTGGAGCTAGATCATGGAAATCTAGCCCGTAATAGAACAGGAGCCCTCTAACAAAGGGATCAAGACTAAAGCCTAGCCCTCGGAGGAAGTGGGAAACAAATACGACACTCTAGTTAATTGGGTTCGGGAGTGGGGACGACCTGCCCTTGAGCGGGCAGCCTATGCGGGATTTCGGCGGTCAGATACCTGGCCTCCCTAAGCTTCTTGATGTCCTCCTCTGTGATAGAGGAGGCCATCCACCGGCCTTGAAGGTTGGATCCGGACATGGTTGAAGGTCCGAAGCGCTTAGCCTGAGCCTTGGGTGTTGGAACTTGAGGTGGGGGGAGGGAAGGGTCGAGCGTGGGAAGAAAAGGACATGCCATGGCCCCTTTATAAAGAGGGTGAATATCAAGCATCCTCCGCGTGGCCGTTTGGAACTTGCTAACATCAAGGAGTCATACTAACAAACATGGTTGGGTTACCCACACCCGTATTGATGAGAATCCCGTAATAAGGGGAACACAATCTCTGCTCCGACAAGACGTGCCAATAAAACCGCCTCGCAACACGTGTAGTGGCAGGCTGGGAAAAACGGTTTGTAATAACCGGGTCGCAGCGTGATGTCACGTTATGAAAAGTTGTCAGCAGATTAGATTTGTGGAATGTTGTGCTCTCTATGGTGGTATGTGGAAATTATTTTTGCAGAGCCGGACACGATCCTCATATTCAAGATCTTCTATGGAGTATTTGGAGAAAAACCCGCCTAGCAATGCCGAAGACAATCTGCGTGCCGGACTCATCGTCATTGAAGCCTGGTTCAAGGGCTACTGAGGGAGTCCTGGATTAGGGGGTGTCCGGATAGCCGAACTATCACCGTTGGCCGGACTCCTAGACTATGAAGATACAAGATTGAAGACTTCGTCCCGTGTCCGGATGGGACTTTCCTTGGCGTGGAAGGCAAGCTTGGCGATACGGATATATAGATCTCCTACCATTGTAACCGACTCAGTGTAACCCTAACCCTCTCCGATGTCTATATAAACCGGAGGGTTTCAGTCCGTAGGACGAACAACAATCATGCCATAGGCTAGCTTCTAGGGTTTAGCCTCTTTGATCTCGTGGTAGATCTACTCTTGTACTACCCATATCATCAATATTAATCAAGCAGGAGTAGGGTTTTACCTCCATCGAGAGGGCCCGAACCAGGGTAAAAACATCATGTCCCTTGTCTCCTGTTACCATCCGCCTAGACGCACAGTTCGGGACCCCCTACCCGAGATCCGCCGGTTTTGACACCGACAGCCACAAACTCATCCAACACTTCACTTGAGGACAAGGTGTGGAAGTCCGGCCTTTGACGAATGACTGAGTACATGGCCTTGTGGTAAGGCATCATTGCCTTGAGGAATTTGCGCTTGATCCAATTGTCATACGTGTCCTTGCTCCCATGATCTCGTAGTGAGACCGCGAGTTTGGTTACTCTCCGAAAGAGCTCACGAGGAAGGCAATCTCGGCAATTCGGATATGTAGATTTCCTTCTCTATAACCGACTCTGTGTAACCCTAGCCTCCTCCGGTGTCTATAGAAACTGGAGGGTTTAGTCCGTAGGACAAGAACAATCATAATCAAAAGCTAGCTTCTAGGGTTTAGCCTCTACGATCTCGTGGTAGATCAACTCTTGTAATACTCATATCATCAAGATCAATCAAGCAGGAAGTAGGGTATTACCTCCATCGAGAGGGCCCGAACCTGGGTAAACATTGTGTCCCCCGCCTCCTGTTACCATTAGCCTTAGACGCACAGTTCGGGACCCCCTACCCGAGATCCGCCGGTTTTGACACCGACAGTCACTGTTTGAGCGGTTGCCTCTAGTCTAGGTGAGGATGTTGTCGGTGTGAAAACCGGCGGATCTCGGGTAGGGGTCCCGAACTGTGCGTCTAGGCGGATGGTAACAGGAGACAAGGGACGCGATGTTTTACCCAGGTTCGGGCCCTCTTGATGGAGGTAAAACCCTACGTCCTGCTTGATTAATATTGATGATGTGTGTTACAAGAGTAGATCTACCACGAGATCAAGGAGGCTAAACCGTAGAAGCTAGCCTATGGTATGATTGTTGTTCGTCCTACAAACTAAAGCCATCCAGTTTATATAGACACCGGAGAGGGCTAGGGTTACACAGAGTCGGTTACAATGGTAGGAGATCTACATATCCGTATTGCCAAGCTTGCCTTCCACGCCAAGGAAAGTCCCATCCGAACACGGGACGAAGTCTTCAATCTTGTATCTTCATAGTCTTGGAGTCCGGCCGATGATCATAGTTCGGCTATCCGGACACCCCCTAGTCCAGGACTCCCTTAGTAGCCCCCGAACCAGGCTTCAATGACGACGAGCCCGGCGCGTATGTTGTCTTCGGCGTTTGCAAGGCGGGTTCTCCTTCATGTTTCTCGTGTTCACCGGATAGTGTCCGGTTGCTTCATAAATGCTGCGCTCCTTGGCTTCTACATCCAATAATGGCCTTCTTCCACGTGTCGTACGAATGCGAAAAGCCAGGGTACTCTTACGTTTTACCCCCTAGCTGCGCGAATAAGCTGCCTATAAGAAAGGCGAGGATCCTAGATCCAAATCACACCATCCTCCTTCCGCAAGTACTCATCAAGGCGCATCTGACAAAAAATCCATTCCAACATGGACAGTCGACGCGGCTCCTCTTCTCGCGCTCCCAGTCCTCAGCCAGGAGATGGGAGGAGATGCTCAGTCCCGCATAGCGAGTTAGTGACGCTCCAAACAGAGGGATACCTTCCCCCGGCCTTTATGGTTCCGGTTCGAGCCGGGCTGGCCACCTACAAGGGCGGGAAGCAGGCGGAGAGCGTCCCCAATCTCTCCAAAGGAGAGCGGGTATGCTTCGTCCCCTACTTAATAAGGGGACTCGGATTTCCTATTCATCCGTTTCTCCGGGGGCTCCTGGAGTTCTATGGACTCCAACTTCACCACCTCACGCCTGCCTCCATTTTGCACATCGTGGGCTTTGTAGCTCTTTGCGAGCTGTTCTTGGGCATTGAGCCCCATTTTGCATTGTGGAAGAGGCTGTTTTGCCTCGTACCCCGTTCTCACGAGGGGTCGATATATCAAGTGGGTGGAGCCGAAATATGGCGCATCGCCGGGACCGGATATCTATCCGGAACCCCGAAGAAGGCGTCCGAAGACTGGCCTTCGGAGTGGTTCTATATGGAAGACGCCCCGCTGCCGGATCCAGCTCGGATCGGCCTCCCGGAGTTTAGCAACGCTCCTTTGAAGAAACGCCTGAGTTGGCGCCCACGGAGCCCTCAACGGGAAGATGATAGGAGCGTCCACTATCTGATGGGCCAGATACAGCTACTAGCCCATTCCGGATTAACCATGATCGGAGTCATGGCCACATGCATTATGCGAGGGGTGCAGCCGCTCCAATATAGGGGCCACCCCATGTGGGATTTTAACGGGGAGAATGACGCCACCCGTCATGGCCGCACGGAGCCGGGATCGGCCGCCGATCTGGTGAAGATCCTGTCCGGCTTGTACAAGGGGGAGAAGGAGGACTTCCTCCGCACGAATCCATTGAATGGATTCTCCATGAATAACCCTCGGAGCTGGGTAAGCGGATGCTTATATATCCGATCCGTGCTTTCGAAGGTAAGTGTCTTACTTTATGATTTCGACGTAGGAAATACGCCGGGATGTGGCGGGCATAGAAAGCCCAACTCCACAACCCAAGGATCCGGGAAGATCCCTTGATCCGGCCTCCAAAGAGGATCCGGACATAAAGGTGGATTTGATTGACAGGGTGTTCCACCAGCTCAGCATAAATAATGCTTTAGTCGCCATTACGGCTGACTACCCCGGTTTGTGTCTGGCTTCCCAGGTGAGTACGACCGAAGTCCTAACACCGTTACTTTTTTAATGCTTATTTCTGACCACCGTGCACCAATGGTGCTTGGCAGGAGGTGCCTTTACGGCGGGAAGCCGAGCCCGCGGCGACTGACGAAACGAGGTCAGTGCGGCCTAGTAGGCGGAAGAGGAGTGCGGCGTGAATCGAAACATCGCCGCAAAGGTATGGTGCACCATTGTCTTTTAAGGGAAAGACTCCTGGGAGGCATATTGATGCTCATGATTCTTCCAGGAGAAAGAGTGCTCGCCAGACTGAGTCCGGAGAGGGTGCCCACCAAGCCTCCGCCAGCCAGGCTCCAACGCCTGGTCCGGAGGGGGAGGCGAGCGCAAGGCGCGAGCCGGATGCTCCTCCAACGGAGGATGCCGACAGGTTGTCTGCCACCAGGTCTGAGGTGAAGAGCGCCATGAATCACAGGCGCCGTCAGACAGTTCTTCGTGACGCGTGTTTCTCCCCTGAGGCGTTAAATGCCTTTAATGCAGGAGATGCGCACCTCCATGCTGCTCAAGATGGTTTAACCAGAGCCACGGAGCAGTATGTAAAGGACATACGGGTAAGGAATTTTAATAGTTATATATGCCGGTAGCCCCCGAGACTTAAAATAGTTAAACTAACTGATTTAAGGATCATTTGGTATGCAGGATCTTACTGAGAAGAATACCCACCTGTCTCAGGAGCTTCAAGAATGCAAGGCCCAACTTGAGGCCGCACTAGCCGCTGCCGGGGGAGCCACGGAGACCCCCTCTGGTAATTCATATTTTGAAAAGAGAAGTAGTTTATGAAGTGCGGCGTGTGTGTATAGTCTGACAATAATATTGAAGAGGATACCGGACTAGATCCGGACAAGCAACAACTGCTGCGCCAGTTGAACGCCGGCGAGAGGGTGCTTATGAGGGTGCAGCAGGAGAGGAACAAACTCCAAGATGCCAACACCCAGCTGGGCGAAAAACTAAAAGATGTTCGGGTCCAGCTGTCTAACTCTGTAAAGGAGAATCGGCGGCTTCGTCGCGACATTTATAGGAAGTGCTTGAGCAAACTCTTCTGAAAAGAAGAGTTCGGCGAGGAAGTCGTTTGACAGAAATGTGTCTGTAGGTGTGCTCACGGGTCGTCCGGCGGAGGAGATGCCTGGTCCATGGGAGACCCTCTTCCCGAGCTGCTGCAACTGCACGAACGTGTTCGGCAGGCGATGAGCGGCGTCGTTCAGGCCTTATGGCCTTCCGTCTCCCTACCCGAGGGTCTTGGAGGGCTTGCTAAGAAGCTTCAGGGAGTACGGCGGCGTCTCCGTCTGTGGAAGATATCGGCCTGCCGTCAAGGCGCCAGGGAGGCCTGGGCCATGGTGAAGACGCGGTACCCAAAGGCTGACCCAAACCACATGGCCGAGGTCGGACCTGTGGGGGCCGATGGGAAGGAGATCCCTGTGAGCCTGATGTACGGCCAAGTAGAGTTGGCCGCGAAATATTCCCAACAGGACTGTAAATTAGACAGCCTGTTAGATGGGATTGAAGAGGAGTACAATCAGTCTGTTTGACGATGTAATTTTAAAATGACATGTAAAATGCCTTCTAGCCGGATTGTAGATCGTTTGCCTTTGCGGACCTTTTCGCTTCAACCTCGGGACCCAACGGTCCGGAGTGTGTCCGAATACCCTTACGGTTATAAAAGAACTGGGGCATGCATGAAGACAAGGCGTAGGGGTCATAATTGCTTTATCAGACAAGTGCCCAACTAGCTATGTTACATTACATGGTTAGTAAGAAACATCTTCCAGGGAGAATAGTTCCGTTAAGGGTTCCTTTCCCCGGGAAGCATGCCCTAAAGTGCATGTTCGGACTGCGAAAATAGCAGAAAAAGCAACTGGGGGCAGATAAATAAGTAAGTAATAAATCATCTTTCAGGTAACCGACCGAATATTCCCTTAAGAACGCTAGCCTTCGGCTTCACCCAGTCTGAGGTACACATCCAACTGACCCGGTAGTAACAATCGCAGAGGTGCTCCCTTTACCTCCTAGCCGAACAATCGGGAACATAGGGGTAAGCACAGGAGCCAGGCAACCCGGCTTGGCCAAAACTTAAGTCATATCAATGCATATAATGGTGATCAAAAGGTACATGCGGAAGTGTGACACATGTGGTGGGCATGAAGCCCATATAAATAAGCTTCTGTTAAAGAAGCCCCCAGGTATAACGAGTGCGAGTAGCACATCGAGTGAGTGCGAACAAAGCGCAGATTAGCCCTCAAGAGGTTTGTACTGAAAGAGGGAGGAAAAAGGAGGGAAAACAAAGACAGCGAAAAAACATGAAAGGTGGACGGAGGAAGGAGATGAACCCTGAGTCCGGCGCTAGGCGTAAAATCTTCGGAGACGGGCTGCGTTCCATGGGTTTGGCTCGAGTCGGTTGTCAGATGCGTTGCGTAGACGGTATGCACCGCCGGTAAGGACTTGGTCGATGATGAAGGGACCTTCCCATTTGGGCTTAAGTTTGTCCTTTTTCTTGTCCGGCAGACATAGAACTAGCTCGCCAACATTGTAAGTTTTGGCCCGTACTTCTCTGCTTTGATATCTTCGAGCCTGCTGTTGATAGAATGCGGAACGGGATTTTGCCACGTCGCGCTCCTCCTCTAAAGCGTCCAAACTGTCCTGCCGATCCAACTCGGCTTCTCTTTCCTCGTACATCCGCACGCGAGGTGAGTCATGAATTATATCGCAGGGCAAAACTGCCTCAGCGCCGTATACCATAAAAATGGTGTGAATCCGGTTGTGCGGTTTGGCGTGGTCCGCAGCCCCCAGAGTACGGAGTCGAGCTCCTCTACCTAGTGCGTGTTAGATTCCGTGAGGGACCGCACTAATCTGGGTTTGATGCCGCTCATGATTAGACCATTTGCTCGTTCCACTTGACCATTAGTTTGAGGGTGGTAGACTGAAGCGTAGTCGAGCTTGATGCCCATGTTTTTGCACCAGAGTTTAACCTCGTCGGCCGTGAAATTCGTGCCGTTATCAGTGATGATGCTGTGGGGGCGCCAAAACGGTGTACTACCCCGGATATGAAGTCTATCACAGGTCCGGATTCTGCCGTTTTAACCGGCTTGGCCTCTATCCATTTGGTGAATTTGTCCACCATGACCAATAAGTATTTGTGCTTGTGGGTTCCCCCTTTAAGGGATCCAACCATGTCAAGCCCCCAGACCGTGAACGGCCAAGTAATGGGTATAGTTTTGAGGGCGGTGGGTGGCATGTGGCTCTGATTAGCAAAGAGCTGGCAACCGACGCATCGTTGGACTAAGTCCTGAGCATCTGCCCGGGCGGTCGGCCAATAAAATCCTGTACGGAAGGCCTTGCCTACAAGGGCCCGGGAGGCCGCGTGGTGCCCGCCGAGTCCGGCGTGAATTTCAGCCAGGAGATTTCGCCCTTCCTCTTCGGAGATACACCTTTGAAGGACTCCGGTTGTGCTTTTCTTATAAAGTTCTCCCTCATGGACCTTGTAGGCTTTAGATCGCCGAACTATGCAGCGGGCCTCATTTTGGTCTTCGGGAAGTTCCTGCCTGATTAAGTAGGCTAGGAATGGTTCCGTCCATGGGGCAATTACTGCCAGTATTTCGTGGGCTGAATCTGTTATGTCGTTGGCTAAGCCCCAGATTTTGTCAGAATGTTCTGCGTTAGGTGATGTAGTTGGTTCTGGATTGTTATTTCCGGACTCTTCTTCCCATAATACGGATGGCTTAAAGAGCCTTTCCAGGAAGATGTTTGGAGGGACGGCGTCGCGTTTTGCGCCGATGCGTGCCAACACGTCTGCTGCCTAGTTATTATCCCGGGCTACATGGTGAAATTCGAGTCCTTCGAACCGGGCTGACATTTTTAGGACGGCGTTACGGTAGGCTACCATTTTCGGATCCTTGGCGTCAAAGTCTCCATTTACTTGGGATATTGCGAGGTTTGAATCCCCGCGCACCTCTAGGCGTTGAATACCCATGGATATTGCCATCTGGAGGCCATGTAGAAGGGCCTCGTGCTCGGCTGCATTGTTGGAGTCCGTGTACATTATTTGAAGCATGTATTGGACTGTGTCTCCAGTTGGGGACGTCAAGACGACGCCAGCCCCCAAGCCAGCCAACATTTTGGAGCCGTCGAAATGCATGATCCAATTGGAGTATGCGCCGTACTCTTTAGGGAGTTCGGCTTCGGTCCATTCGGCGATGAAGTCAGCCAGAACTTGCGACTTGATAGCTCGCCGTGGTTTGTAGGTTATATCAAATGGCAAGAGCTCAATGGCCCATTTTGCAATCCTGCCCGTCGCATCGCGATTGTTTATAATGTCGTTGAGAGGTACTTCGGAGGCCACCGTTATGGAACACTCTTGAAAGTAGTGTTGCAGCTTCCGGGATGCCATGAACACCGCATACGCTATCTTTTGATAGTGTGGGTACCGGGACTTGCATGGAGTTAAGACAGTGGATACGTAGTACACTGGTTTTTGAAGAGGGAATTTGTGCCCTTCTGTTTCTCGTTCAACGACGAGTACCTCGCTGACAACTTGATGTGTTGCTGCGATATATAACAACATCGGTTCGCCCAGGTTGGGCGTGGCCAGGACCGAGTTCATTGCCAATACGGCCTTAATTTCTTCGAGTTCGGCCGTGGCAGCATCCGTCCATTCGAAATGTTCAGTGCACCAGAGGAGGCGATAGAGGGGCAGTGCCTTTTCTCCCAAACGGGAGATGAAGCGGCTTAGAGCCGCCACGCATCCAGTTAGTTTTTTTATTTGCTTGAGGTCTTTTGGGATATCCAATTGTGACAGAGCTCGGATCTTGGCTGGGTTTGCTTCAATTCCTCTACCGGATACAATGAAGCCCAAGAGCTTTCCGGCTGGTACGCCGAAAACACATTTTTCCGGGTTGAGCTTAATGTCATATGATCGGAGGTTGTCGAATGTCACCCTCAAGTCGTCTACTAGAGTTTCGACGTGTTTGGTCTTGACGACCACATCGTCTACGTATGCCTCTACAGTTTCGCCTATCTGGGTGGCCAGACATGTCTGAATCATGCGTTGATATGTTGCGCCGGCGTTTTTGAGTCCGAAGGGCATTGTGTTGAAGCAGAATGGTCCGTATGGAGTAATAAATGCCGTTGCGGTCTGGTCTTTTTCCGCCATCTTGATTTGATCATATCCAGAGTATGCGTCGAGGAAGCACAATGAATCGTGCCCTGTGGTAGCATCGATGATTTGGTCGATGCGAGGGAGAGAGAAAGGGTCCTTTGGACAGGCCTTATTAAGGTCTTTGAAATCCACACAAAGGCGCCAGGATTTGTCCTTTTTTGGTACCATTACCAGGTTGGCTAGCCAATCCAGATGTTTTATATCTCTGATGAATCCGGCTTCTAAGAGTTTGGCTAGCTCCTCTCCCATTGCCTGTCTTTTGGGTTCGGAAAATCGCCGAAGAGCCTGTTTGACTGGCTTAAATCCTTTTAGGATATTTAGGCTGTGCTCTGCCAGCCTGCGCGGGAATCCTGGCATATCTGAAGGGTGCCAGGCAAAAATGTCCCAATTTTCCCGAAGGAATTCTCGTAGTGCGGCTTCTACATCAGGATTTAATTGTGCCCCAATGGAGGCCGTCTTTGTGGGGTCCATTGGATGGACCTGGAATTTGACTATTTCGTCTGCTGGTTTAAAAGAGGTGGACTTAGACCTCTTATCGAGTATCACATCGTCCCTATCCACCATGGAGCGCAGCACAGTGAGTTCCTCTGCCGCTAGGGCTTCGGATAATGCCTCTAGAGCCAGTGCGGCTGTCTTATTTTCAGTGCGGAGTGCTATATCTGGATCACTGACAAGAGTGATTATTCCATTGGGCCCGGGCATTTTGAGCTTCATGTACCCGTAATGGGGTATAGCTTGGAAGATTGTGAATGCCTCTCGCCCTAACAAGGCGTGATATCCGCTGCCGAATGGGGCCACTTGGAACGTGACCTCTTCGGACCTGTAGTTGTCCAGCGAGCCGAACACTACGTCTAGTGTGATTTTTCCTGTGCAGCATACTTCTCGACTAGGGATTATTCCCCTGAAGGTTGTGCTGCTTCGCTCAATGCGGCTCCAGTCAATTTCCATTTTTTGAAGGGTTTCCTCATAGATGAGGTTTAATCCGCTGCCGCCATCCATGAGTACCTTGGTAAGACGAAAGCCGTCCACTATCGGACTGAGGACCAATGCGGCTGGTGCTCGAGCTGTTCGGAATTTAGGTTCATCGCTGGCATTGAAGGTGATAGCTGTGTCGCTCCATGGATTCATTGTTGCTACTTGGTAGACTTCGGCGAGGCTGCGGATTGTTCGCTTCCGCATGTTATTTGATGCGAAAGTCTTGAAGACTGTTAATACCGTACTGGTACTGTTGGGCTGGTTGTCCGGGGCTAGAAAGCCTTCGCCACTTTTGGCCACCTGTCGTAGTATCCAACATGCTCGAAGGCTATGTGTTGGAGTGGCGCCCTTCGTACTCTGGATTTTGCAGGGTCCGTTGAGCCATCCCTCCAGTACGGTTCCGTGCCCTTTAGGGGGTTTTTGCTTTTTGGATTTTAATCTAGGTGCTTGAGTATGACGCACCCTTTTATTTCGGACTGGGGTTGTATTCAGGGTCGGATTGTCCCAAAACCTGGTTTCGGTTTTCCAGGCACTCTCCATCGCACAGTATTTTTGTACAATGGTCGCTAGGTCGGCGAAGCGTGTAACTTCGCGACGACTTATGGCGTTTATGATTCCCTTGTCCGTGCAATTGTTGCAAAAAATTGAAATCGCGCTTTCCTCGCGGCAGTCCTTTATCCTGTTCATTACCAGGAGGAATCTGGCCCAGTAATGATGTACTGTTTCATCGGGCTCTTGCCGTATTTGAGATAGGTCTCTTATGTTTGGGTGGGTGGGTGGAATTAAGTTCGGAACCCCGCCCAATCTGAGGCTCAAAGGCCAAGAAGTTTTCGGATTTGGAAGCTTGGTTTGTTGGATGCCTTCCAACAAATCTGGTCCGATGCTTGACTTTAGGTTCAGTATTTGATTGACGTCCGTCCCTCCGCGGGAATCCGGCATGGAGGGATCGGGAATCCGGACATAGCTGGTTTTTAACATAGAAGAAGAGTCGCCGCATTGTTCCTCTACCACAACAACATGGTGGGTAGCCTAGGGAGAGTTAATTTCTCTCAGATCGGTTTTAAGGCCAATCTGATCGTAGTCTGTAGCGACTCCCAGGGTGGCGATGCGATCCAAGAGCTCGTTTACGGAGGAGAGCTCAATCGGATCTAGCTGCTCGGCGAATTCCGAGCTAACGTGAAGATCGCTTTTGACGACCTGAGAGGTCATCGTCGGAGTGGTGGCCGAACAGGCGGTCATAAGAAAACCACCTAGCCGGATAGTTTGGCTAGCGGCCAAAGCTCCCTTGACGACGGTGCCGTCTTTAAAGACGAGAAAAGGCATCCTTCTTGATTGCAACGGCACAGAGGAACTCTCAATGAAAGCACCAATGTCGGTGCCAAAACCGGCGGATCTCGGGTAGGGGTCCCGAACTGTGCATCTAGGCGGATGGTAACAGGAGACAAGGGACACGATGTTTTACCCAGGTTCGGGCCCTCTTGATGGAGGTAAAACCCTACGTCCTGCTTGATTAATATTGATGATGTGTGTTACAAGAGTAGATCTACCACGAGATCAAGGAGGCTAAACCCTAGAAGCTAGCCTATGGTATGATTGTTGTTCGTCCTACGGACTAAAGCCATCCGGTTTATATAAACACCGGAGAGGGCTAGGGTTACACAGAGTCGGTTACAATGGTAGGAGATCTACATATCCGTATCGCCAAGCTTGCCTTCCACGCCAAGGAAAGTCCCATCCGGACACAGAACAAAGTCTTCAATCTTGTATCTTCATAGTCTTGGAGTCCGGCCGATGATGATAGTTCGGCTATCCAGACACCCCCTAGTCCAGGACTCCCTCAGATGCCTTTATATTTTGAATTGGGTTTTGGTGACAATGGTGGGATGGCATGCCAGGTTGGGTGCTCGGAGGCGATGGGCACCAGTACATGTAGGTGTTGCTATGGTGGCGGCTTGACGGTGGCTGGGTAGGATAATGGTCTACCCTGGCCATGTACCAATTGTTGATTGGGTCAGGGTTGTGATAGTATGCTGAGGATGCAACAACGACCCTCTCACTTCATCTAGTCTTTTGCTACTTTAGCAATAAGAATTGAAAATCATGCGGTAGTAAAGGATGTGGGATACTTCATGTCATCAAGCTTGATAGCCTGCAAGCACACATGGTTTAGTTGTAGCCTTTTCGAAGTAAGAGTATCAATCTCATAGGGAGCATAGGAATTAGACTTTGTATCTTGTAGAGGTTTAAATTCTAGTGCTTGCAAGTTCATTATGATCCAAAAGCAGAGCAAAAACAGAAGGTTTTAAATATTGAGTGAATGATACAAACAAGGAAAAAATAACATGGTGAACATAAAAGAGCGCCAGAATTATGTAATGGATGTTGGAATTGATAGGACTAAAGCATCCTAGGGAGCACGGATTCCATGCTAGTATATTTCTACCATGACCGATGCCTAAGTATAATTCTAAGTCAGATTCCAAAGACACTTTATATGTTTCTACAAGTGGGCGGAGCCAAGTACATATACGTGCATACAATGCAGCAACCCCATATTCCCATATGCCAGTACCATTCATCCTCGGTACTCTGGTTATCGAATGGTAATTAAGGGTTTCCCCTAGCTAAGGCGGTCTTTTTTTATCTTCCATTGTAATGATTCAAGAAGGAGGAAGATAAGTACGGTCACCACTGACCTCCTCTTTCCTCTTTCCACCTTCACACAAATAGTAAAAACATGTCGTCCAAAGAAGACATATGTTGGATGGCCGACTTCACCAAACATCAAGAAGATCATTAAAATAAACATATAAAGAGCATCTGAAATCCTATTATCATACAATCATAAACATACTAGGGTTCCTCCATATCCCCGAGTACTAGGAAAACTACTTGCACATGGAGGGTGTAGACATCGCGGTATGAATCATGATGAACACGGGGGTAGTGCCAAGGTAATACAAAAGTGAATCCACAGCGACTAATGTATTACAAGGAGATGCAGATGGGGTGGGATGATGAAGACTGATGTTGATGATGCCCTCTTGTTGTGGTGATGCGGCGGTGGAATCCTGTGGTCGATTCCCCCTCCGGAATCCTTTTGGAGGCAAGGGTTCTTCATTTCGGATGTGTTTCTGGTAGTAGCGGTGTCCTCTCGGTCCATGTTCCATCTGCATGGGGGTAAAATAGTTGACCTGGAGGCGGCGGCATCGGATTGTACGATCGTTGGTACGAGCGCACGCGCTACTACCAGACGTCGTCTTTCACTTGTCGGCTTCTACGTGCATTATTTTCTTCTCCCATGTGTTTTACTCTTTTATGGCAATATCTTATCATGTTAATTGGTGAGATTTTATCACCATAAATTGGTGTTCTTTCCTTAAACTCTAAATATTTCAGTGCAAGACAACATGGTGAAAACATACAGAAAGAGGTGCGCGAAGGCGGTAAAATCTAAAGAAACCTATACTACAAAACGAAATAAGAGGTGTAAACATAAACAATTTTTGACTCATCAACTCCCCCAAGCTTAGAGGTTTTCTCGTCCACGGCCAAATGTCACAGCTTGTAAGAACAAGATCATCTTCTTTACGAGGTGCGGCTAAAATAAATGCATGAGTCCATCGCTCAATTCAAAAACTCATACTAGATACTTGATCACATCGAGTACTATTATGTATTCACTTATTAAGACGATCATCAAGGCTTCCACACCTATACTACTTTATCTGTTAGCAAACATATCATAGCTCTATGCAATAATTCACCCGTCTTCCAGTCCAACAAGTAGCAACCGGCTATCTTTTTTATTTTATATCTAAAAAATATCAAGTTTTATTCCTCTTTTCTTTGAGGGGCTGACTTACGTGCCCACATCACATTCATTCGTTTATGTGTGACATGAAGGTTAAGCATGCTTCCTATAGTGAGATCGGAATTTTTGAGAGGCCTAAATTTATTTAGATAGTTTCCCTTTATTGCTACTTGCTCTTTTTTGTTTCAAGCAGTCGGACTATCTTCACATACCGGTCTTTTAGTTCTTTTACAAAATTTTGAAGAGTTCAACCGAAACAAAAGTAATCTATTCCATCCAGTTGGTCACCTTTCCTACTCAATCGACATAGGAGATGTGGGAGACTTATACTCATCATGAAGTGAAAATATTAGCACACATATGTAACAATGCATATAAAATAATATCTGGAATAATGCAATCAACCATTGATCAAAGCTATCTGGTACTCACTGGATAACAAAGTCTTCCCTCAATCAAAAGATATAGAGAGTCAACTTTATTTTAACTAAAACGAACTAAACTTAAATTGAAAATAACTAAATAGGAAAACGAAGGAAGATACAAGGGCTTGAAAATCTCCCCAAGCTTAACGTTCTAAGCATACGAGATTCAGGCATGGATGAGGATTGTGGACGTAGTTTAGGTCCGCGATGACCTTCTTCCTCGAAGGCCCAATGGTGATGCGAGCCTAGATGGAGGGATTCCCATAAGCCTTGGGTTTCCCCTGTTGTGATCCCTTCAATGGCTCATGGATAGTGCAGCCATGAAGGCCACAACTAGCTATAATTGCTGGGGTAATCTTGACAAAGTCAAGATGGCCAGCGGTACTGATAAGCTTTACTGATTCGATGGGGATTGCCTTGAGCTTCTAGCTATTTAACAATAGGCCTCTTGTTTGGTGAGCCAACCGGCTTCACCATGGATGAAGGTAGTAAAACAAAGAGCACATATTTTGTTGGCCGGAGAGGAATCAAGGTCCATCTTATTAAGGCCGAACATTTAGTCTCGTTCCCGATAACAACATAGAACATATGGTCTTGTAAGGTTTATCTTTCAAAGACTTTATGTTTCTTGCAATTATGTGAACTTTGCATGCACCATTTCCTTCATTTCTTGGAACTTATCATGCGATCTAAGCCCACTAGAACTCAGTCGGGTTTCTATCAAATCAAGCAGTCTCAGGGGTGGAAGCCAACCCCACTACTCGATCTAATCACTCTAACGATCGGGATCCAACAAGGTAGAATGGAAGAACTAAGGAAAGAAGCCATGTAACTTAGTGCAAGACAAATGTAGAATGAAAGAATGGCCTACAAAAACCGTCTTAGTCAAACTGGCATCTGAAAATACTTCCTACTCTTTCCCTATTTCTTCATTTCATTGTTCTATTCCATCTGCTTTCTTTTCCAATTAAGTTGCTCATAAACTAGATCTGTAAAACTCACTCAGCTATTGTCTTCTTTCTGTAATTTGTCTTTAAGTCAAAGTCATACATAAAGTATAAACCTCTTCCCAGCTCCGCCACCTCCGTTGTAATGAGTATGCTCTACTTGAAAGAACTTACTTTTCAGTAAATAAGTACTCCCTCAGCTCAAAAATAAGTGACGTAGTTTAACTAAAACCATGATACTTATTTTAGAACGAGCGGGTAATACATTGCTATATTCATAGCTACTCCTTTTCTAAAGAAATATAAGAGCATCTTTAGTAGAACCGATAAAATCTTGGCACACGCTACTGTAGGATGCTGCTAACGCGACACTACGATCAAAGACCCTTCGACGAAACTGTGTGCGATGCAATAATCGCAAACGGTAGTGTAAAAAACCCGTCAAAAAAGGTGCAAAATGTTTGCAATGAAGGATGCACGGTACTTGTGATATTTCTGCTTCGGACGCATTTTATTTGGCAGTTTTCTGGATCTTAAATACCATTGGGTGGGTTACTTTTTATTGGCATTATGGTTCAGATTTTAGTTGCATGTGCAATGCAGGGCATACGGTTCAGTTCAATGAACTGTTTGCGATGAGGAAGACGAATGGAAACGGGCAGCCAGATGAAGGCGTGTGCGATATACGGCATACAGTTCAGTCGGATTAACTGTTTGTGATGAGGCGGAATAACAGAAACGGACAGCTAGATAAAGGTGTGTGCGATTGAGGGCATACGCTTCGGAAGGATTAACTATTTGCAATTAGGCAATAGAACAGAACCGGTCAGCCAGATCAAAGGTGTGTGTGATTGATGGCATACACTTCACACGGATGAACTGTTTGCAATTAGCCACAACAAACAGAAAAAGTTAGACAGATCAATGTGTGTGCGCTAGACGGGCACACATTCTAATTAAAAGAAGCATGCGCGATGGTAATAACGAGCGCGCACAATTCTTGGAACAAAACATTTGCTGACATTGCCTATTACGGTGCACCCTATGGTGCAAACGCCACGTACGCGGCTGAGAAAGCATGCCCGCTTTACACCGTCTGGGAATAGTGCCGCACTTAGAAATTATAGAACCGTCAATAAATTTTGAGTCTGCGTCCCATCATCAAAACCTAAACGGTTTCCCACTTAGGAGTGTATTAGTACTCGATTATAAATACTACTACTCCAAGATGACTATACATTCCTCCTCAACTCCTCATCCACAAAAACAAACAAGTCATTCATCATCATTCCCTTGAGTCTGCCATGGCCAGCGTGAGTTCTGGGTCGAGAGATTGCCACAAAGGAGAGGCGAGCATGGAAGCAGAAACACGAGAGATGTCCCGCCTCGCCACGAAAGAAGCCGACATGTCCCGCCGCACGGCCATAGCAGCACAGATGTCCCGCCGCACTGTCGAACTAGCACGAAGGTCCCACCATGCCGTCCATGCAGCGTACTGGTGCGGTCGCACCGCGGAAGCAGTAGAGATGTTCGGCCACGCCGCGGAAGCAATAGAGATGTCCTCCCGCACCGCGGTGGCCTGGGAAAATTTCTCGTGGGCAGGCGAGGACTCTTACAGGCGCATGCATGCGATCGTTCATAGCCAGATGGATCAGATCTCCGACTGGGCGAGGTTGCAAGACAACATGAAAGCCTCGTTTGAACAGGCTACCGGTGTCATCCGGCAACTAAGGGAGAGCAATGAGAAGCTCCAGTCCGAGCGCGACCTGCTGAGGGCGAAAATCACCGAAAGTGCGCAATAGCAGGAGGGGACCACTACCTTGTTGAAGAGGACCAGCGTCATCGTCGAGAAACTTATGGATGAGAATGTCGTGTTGCGCATGAAGCACAAAAGGCTAGTGGAGGAATTCGTGGATGCTCTCAAGCAGCATATTAAGGACAGGAAAGAGCTCATCGTCGCTCGCCGCGGAGACTAGTTCTCATGGCCTGGAGCAACGCATCAAGAAAGTATAGATCAGCGAGCCAGATCGTTGTCTTCCTTCTTCTTTTGCCCTTGTGTATTTCGGGCGTTGCCGCATGTGGCTTTTTTAGTTATGTTTGTAAATATGTAAGACAATTATTATCCACTGTCATCGTCCATATATTCATCATGCTTGCTATAAGTCACAGTCGATGCTATATAGGTCCGTCGGATCTTACATCGAGATCCATGCAAAACTTTCTTTTCAGATTTTCATTTTTCTCTCTTAAATCTCCGTCCAGTGAGACATAGTCACGCCGTGAGATAGGGGCTCGTGCGCCATTAATGGAGACGTTGGGAGGGAGGTGCGTGACGGATAGAGGTCAAAGGGCTCTCCTCCCGATGAGCACACGCAGGGGTCTGATTGCACGCCTCCCGTACTCAAATAGCTACGCCGTACGACACCTCCTAGCCAATAAAAAAAGGGATGCGTGGCGGCACATAATTGGTAAGTACAACACCCACAGTTTCAATAATAGTTGTATTTCTGATTTGTAACGTGACAGCACTTGTTCCAAAATGACTTTGTTGATTGTTAATGTGTGCGCCTTCGCAAATCGGACAGAAAAATTACCCCAACATGTTGGTGCCATGTCATCACACCATGCCAAGTTTCATGATTTTCAGACGTGTTTTGGATTTACAGGAATTAAAAAACCAAGTTTCTCAATCTTTCCGGCCAAGCCATGACGCCCAGATGTTTGAATTTCATTCCCATTTGTTGCATGGGACCTAGAAATTCATCTAAGGACACACATGTGATTTTTCAACCAACTTTGGTGCACTGGAGCATGTGCTTGTAGTTCAAATTTGAATTATGCACATTAAATGCCCAGAAATTCAATTAATGGATAAAAAGGCCAAACATACTCGGAATAATTCCAAAATTTAGCATGATACTTTTATTTGGTCTAATCTGCCTGTGTAAAAAATTAAGGAGGGAGAAGGCAGTGTACGTATGTCGTTTCGCACATGGAGGTGACACGTTCCCTCTCGAAACCATGAGCCTTCTTAAGAGAAGCTCCAGTTTGCAAGAAGCTTATATCAAAGCTTGTCCTAATTCGGCCCAAAAATTTACCGCAGCATGTTGGTGCCATGTCATGGCACCATGCCAAGTTTTATGATTTTCAGGCGTGTTTTGGATTTACATGAATTAAAAAACCAAGTTTCTCAATCTTTCTGGCTGAGCCACGACGCCCAGATGTTTGAATTTCATTCTCATTTCCTGCATGGGACCTAGAAATTCACACAAGGACACACATGTGATTTTTCAACCAACTTTGCTGCACTGGAGCATGTGCTTGTAGTTCAAATTTGAATTATGCACATTAAATGCCTAGAAATTCAATTAATGTATAAAAAGGCCAAACGAACCCGGAATAATTCCAAAATTTAGCACGATACTTGTATTTGGTCTAATATGTCTGTATAAAAAATTAAGGCGGGAGAAGGCAGTGTACGTATGTCATTTCGCACTGTGACACATTCCCTCTCAGAACCACGAGCCTTCTTGAGAGAAGCTCCGGTTTGCAAGAAGCTTATACCAAAGCTTGTCCCAATTCGGCCAAAAAAATTGCTGCAGCATGTTGGTGCCATGTCATGACACCATGCCAAGTTTCATGATTTTCAGGCGTGTTTTGGATTTACGGGAATTAGAAAATCAAGTTTCTCAATCTTTCCGCCGAGCCATGACGCCCAAATGTTTGAATTTCATTCCCATTTCTTGCATGGGACCTAGAAAAATTCATCCAAGGACACACATGTGATTTTTCAACCAACTTTGGTGCACTGGAGCATGTGCTTGTAGTTCAAATTTTAATTATGCACATTAAATGCCCAGAAATTCAATTAATGAATAAAAAAGGCCAAACATACTCGGAATAATTCCAAAATTTAGCACGATACTTCTATTTGGTCTAATCTGCCTGTGTAAAAAAATTAAGGCGGGAGACGGCAGTGTACGTATGTCGCTTCGCACATGGAGGTAACACGTTCCCTCTCGAAACAACGAGCATTCTTGAGAGAAGCTTCGGTTTGCAAGAAACTTATATCAAAGCTTGTCCCAATTCGGCCCAAAAATTTGCCGCAGCATGTTGGTGCCATGTCATGGCACCATGCCAAGTTTCATGATTTTCAGGCGTGTTTTAGATTTACATGAATTAAAAAACCAAGTTTCTCAATCTTTCCGGCCGAGCCACTACGCCCAGATGTTTGAATTTCATTCTCATTTCTTGCATGGGATCTATAAATTCACCCAAGGACACACATGTGATTTTTCAACCAACTTTGGTGCACTGGAGCATGTGCTTGTAGTTTAAATTTGAATTATGCACATTAAGTGCCCAGAAATTCAATTAAAGTATAAAAAATGCAGATCGTGTTGTTTTCTCGAGGCCGTCGCCAGTGCCTTCTAGTGGTTTGTCCTCTGTAATGTTAATATGCAATCTGATGTTCAGTTTACAGTTTGGTCCTCTAAAATGTAATGTTCAGTTAACACTTTGGTCCTTTGAAATATAATGTTCAGTTAACAGTTTGGTCCAACAATTGCTACATTTTGTAGTAGTGCTCTCAAGCATTCTTTGTTTTGTTAACTATCTTATCTTCTAGTACATGTTTCTATTATGCAATGTCGTGCTCAGTTAACTATTTTGGTTCATTTGGTCTGATGTCCATTTAAGTGTTTGGTTTAGTTCTGCAATTTGATTTCATTTGTTGTGGGTACAACTTTCTATTGTTATGCATGTGAAATAAATCTAATTTGGTTGTACTCAATACATATTCTACTGATAGTATGGCAACTCTCAGTTAACCTGATCAAGATCTTCCTTATGTCTGTTGCAGGGAAACAATGGGAGACACTGCGGTTTACCATCGAGGTTTGTTCAAGCATGGTCCCTTGGCTAATAGCACATTATTGTGCAGTTGCAGGAATCATTCTAATATTTAGGTTTCTTACAATTTGGTCTTGCACATGTAGGTCCTGCTGTCACAGGCTTAGACCCATTGTTCGACCCATTTTGCATATGGGGAAATGAGATGTCCACGAATATCAGTCAAGTCAAGAAACTCAAAAAGATTGTTAGGATGAAGAAACTTGCGACGAATAACAACAAGATCTTTGTTTGCACAATGAAGAATACATCAGTCAACTATAGGATGGTACTAACTCTTTTACCTTGTTTTACCCCTTGCACCATTTCAAAATTTATAGCAGCGATTTATGCATATCTTTGTTTTCAGTACTGTTCAAAGCAGTTCACTGATCATTACCTCTCAAACCACCTGCATGGTTAAGAGGCGAGGAAGGTATTCATTCTACACCCACGATACAATATTGAAGTCTTGCTGAAGAGGACAGAGGTTGGGAGGGCAATTATCCGTAGCCACTGGCCTAAAGTTACAAGGACATTCAACATCACTGATGTCTCAATATTTGCCTTCCACTTCTGCAGTTTCCCAGATGAGATTCATCTGTCTATTTACCATGTATGATGCTACTTTCCAAAGGTTTTTGATGTTGCATGTGAAACTTGGTGTTGTTGTGTAATAGTGGAACTGAGTGTAGAAGCTATCTGATGTAATTCGATTATGAAATCCTAGTTGCTGCTATATGGATATGAAATATCTAGTGTGTTTTTAAAAGAAATATCAATTTGATTAGTACATGGATTATCAATAATAGGTTAATTACTCTGCTTATTGCGGTTTTCTATTGCAGACGGTTACTCAGACAGCACCGTGGGCGATGAACTCAAACAACCCGCATGGTTTCTAGAAAGTAGGTGTGCTCGATCAACTAACAATCAAACACGGCTTCCGACAGAGAATTGTTTGTGTTAGGCCACCTTGCATAAACGTTTCCACACAAAACACTATGTGTGATATACATACGAAGGGAAATGTTTTTCTGGGATTCACCGTGTGGGATGTACATACGAACGGAAACAATTGGCTTTCGATGCCCTGCCAGATCGCACATGAGCTCATTTTGCCCCAGTCTGTCTGCCAGGAGGGCCTATCCCCGACGGTTTCTAGGTCGTGTGGGAAGAACCCCCCTATCGCCCACACTCACTTGACGACGGTTCCAAACGCCGTCATGGAAGGGGGTTAAAACCATTTGTATAGCAGGTCTCTGCACCAGTGACATAAAAACTTTTTGCGGCTCGCCCTATATTGAATTTGCAAAATTTTGAGTACCACGCGATGTCTGGCGGAACAGATGTAGCAAACCCGTAGTGCAAATTTTTACGGTACGGGTTTGCGGCATCTGTTCCGCCAGACGTCGCGCGGTACTGCAAATCCGTACCATAAATCATCATTTTAGGCACATATAACTCAAATAAAATAATAATAAATATTAAACTGAAATGTTTTTAAATCAAACAACACAATAATTGTCTCAAATACAACAAATGTTTAAATACAAATAAAAAATTATTCGGAATTATTACAATAATAAATTATTCGGAAATAAAACAATTGTTCACCTCACACATGAAAGAAATAGATCAAATTAATAAAATCAGAGTCTATTGACCATACAATTGACATTGATGCTCAATGAGGTCATTGCAGAGCTGCTGACGTTTGTCACGGTCTTCTATCTACCGGTAGGTCTCAAGAAATGCACTGATCTCATCTGGATTTCTAGTAGGCTTGACACGTCTATCAATATTGTCATAGAAAAGCTCTAAGTTTAAATCCCTCTCATTCTCGATGATCATATTGTATAGAATTACACATGCATTTGAGCATGGTATCTTCTCTGATGCAAAGATACTCATTGGTGAAATTGACCAGAATGCAGTATGCTATCACTCACATTGCCACTAATATCTTCTGTTATGCACTAAAGGCTAGCAGACCGGCTTCTCCGGTGAATGAAGAACTAACAATTTAGCTTGCAAGTTTCCACAATGCGAACAAAACGAGACATGTGCATTCAATAATGCCAACGGAACAGATGAGCTGGAAGGTTAGTACTGATACGTCTCCAATGTATCTATAATTTTTTATTGTTCCATGCTATTATATTACCCGTTTTGGATGTATATGGGCTTTACTTTACACTTTTATATCATTTTTGGGACTAACCTACTAATCGGAGGCCCAACCCGAATTGTTGTTTTTTTGCCTATTTCAGTGTATTGAAGAAAAGGAATATCAAACGAAGTCCAAACGGAATGAAACCTTCGGGAGTGATCTTTTTGGAACAAATGCAATCCAGGAGACTTGGAGTGGACGTCAAGAAGCAGCTGAGGCGGCCACGAGGCAGGAGAGCGCGCCCTAGGGGGGTGGGCGCACCCCCCACCCTTGTGGGCCCCTCGTGGCTCCCCTGACCTACCTCCTTCGCCTATATATACCTCCATACCCTGAAAGCATCCAGGAGCACCATGAAAAACTATTTCCACCGCCGCAACCTTCTGTATCAGTGAGATCCCATCTTGGAGCCTTCGTCAGTGCTCTGCCGGAGGGGGAATCGACCATGAAGGGCCTCTACATCATCTCCAAGGCCTCTCCGATGAGTTGTGAGAAGTTTACCACAAATCTTTAGGTCCATAGTTATTAGCTAGATGGCTTCTTCTCTCTCTTTGAATCTCAATACAAAGTTCTCCTCGATCTTCTTGGAGATCTATTCGATGTACCTCTTTTTGCGTGTGTTTGTCAAGATCCGATGAATTGTGGGTTTATGATCAAGTTTATCTATGAGAAATATTTGAATCTCCTCTTAATTATTTTACGCGTGATTAAGTTATCTTTGCAAGTCTCTTCGGATTATTAGTTTGGTTTGGCCTACTAGATTGATCTTTCTTGCAATGGGAGAAGTGCTTAGCTTTGGGTTCAATCTTGCGGTGTCCTTTCCCAGTGACAGCAGGGGCAGCAAGGCACGTATTGTATTGTTGCCATCGAGGATAAAAAGTTGGGGTTTATATCATATTGCGTGAGTTTATCCCTCTACATCATGTCATCTTTCTTAATGCGTTACTCTGTTCTTATGAACTTAATACTCTAGATGCAGGCAAGAGTCGGTCGATGTGTGGAGTAATAGTAGTAGATGCAGGATCGTTTCGATCTACTTGTCACGGACGTGATGCCTATATACATGATCATGCCTAGATAATCTCATAACTATGCGCTTTTCTATCAATTGCTCGACAGTAATTTGTTCACCCATCGTAATACTTATGCTATCTTGAGAGAAGCCACTAGTGAAACTTATGGCCCCCGGGTCTATCTTTTATCATATAAGTTTTCCATCTACTTTTTTTGGCACCTTTTACTTTCCAATCTATATCATAAAAATACCAAAAATATTTATCTTATCATATTATCTCTATCAGATCTCACTTTTGCAATTTACCGTGAAGGGATTGACAACCCCTTTATTGCGTTGGTTGCAAGGTTCTTGTTTGTTTGTGTAGGTGTGTGGGACTCTTGAGGAGCCTCCTACTGGATTGATACCTTGGTTCTCAAAAACTGAGGGAAATACTTACGCTACTTTACTGCATCACCCTTTCCTCTTCAAGGAAAACCAATGCAGTGCTCAAGAGGTAGCAGGTACCTCAAAGTCTTTCATGAGCAACTTGTGACTGAGAGCTCAGTTGCGTGGAATGCAAAGCCGGCTGACCGTCGAGCTGCGACGCCTCTTCTTCTTGCCGGCTTCAAATTTATCGATGAGGTGCAACAAATAAGGATGCTCAAGATCATCGTCAGAAATCACCTCTTCTATGTCAGAATAAACCAACTCGGATGACGAGGATGAGCTCCAAATATCATCCATCTGCGAAAATAAAATGGAACTTCATCAAAATTCGTCAGCCGATTTGGACCTAAAACCCGGTGCAAAGGAGCAAATCTTACCTTTCACCGGCGGAAAATGTAACTGCCGAAGCCCCCTTCTCCCCTCCACCGGCTGAAAGCACAGGCGCCGAAGCCTTTTCTTCTCCATCGCAACCGGCCGCCTCCTCTATTTCCCATAGCCTAGCTTGGGCCCACACGGACGACGGTGAAGGAAATATGCCCTAGAGGCAATAATAAAGTTGTTATTTTATATTTCCTTATTCATGATAAATGTTTATTATTCATCCTAGAATTGTATTGTTCGGAAACCTAAATACATGTGTGAATACATAGACAAACACTATCTCCCTAGTGATCCTCTATTTGACTATCTCGTTGATCAAAGATGGTTAAGGTTTCCTAACCATGGACATGAGTTGTTATTTATAACAGGATCACATCATTAGGAGAATGATGTGATGGACAAGAACCACTCGTTAGCTTAGCATATTGATCGTTCAGTTTTATTGATATTGCTTTCTTCATGTCAAATACATATTCCTTCGACTATAAGATTATGCAACTCCCGAATACCGGAGGAATGCCTTGTGTCCTATCAAACGTCACAACGTAACTGGGTGATTATAAAGATGCTTTACAGGTATCTCCGAAGGTGTTTGTTGAGTTGGCATAGGTCGAGATTAGGATTTGTCACTCCGAGTATCGGAGAGGTATCTTTGGGCCCTCTCGGTAATACACATCATAAGAAGCCTTGCAAGCAAAGTGACTAATGAGTTAGTTGCAGGATGATGTATTATGGAATGAGTAAAGAGACTTGCCAGTAACGAGATTGAACTAGGTATGAAGATACCGACGATTGAATCTCGGGCAAGTAACATACCGATGGATAAAGGAAATTATGTACGTTGTCATAACGGTTCGACCAATAAAGATATTCATAGAATATGTGGGAGCCAATACGAACATCCAGGTTCCGCTATTTGTTATTGGCCGGAGACGTGTCTCGGTCATGTCTACATAGTTCTTGAACCCGTAGCGTCCATACGCTTATCATTTGTTAACGATATAGTATTATATGAGTTATGTGATTTGGTGACCGAATGTTGTTCGGAGTCCTGGATGTGATCACGGACATGACGAGGAGTCTCTAAATGGTCAAGAGGTAAAGATTGATATATATAGGACGATGGTATTCGGACACTGGAAGTGTTCCGGAGTGTAGGGTATTTATCGGAGTACCGGAGGGATTACCGGAACCCCCGAGGGGAAGATATGGGCCATATGGGCCATGAGAGGGCAGCACCCCAGCCCACAAGGGGTGGAGCTCCCCCCCCCCCCATGGCAAGAGGCCGATTGGGAGAAGTAAAAGTGGGGGTTCGCCCCCCCCCCCCCCATCCTTCTCTCTTCCCTGTTCCCTTTTTATTCTTCGGTGAAAAAGGCATGGGGGCGCCACTTGGGGAAACCCCAAGTAGGATTTGGATCCTACTTGGGGTGACCCTGGCTGCCTCCCCTCTCCCTCCCACCAATATATATGTGGGGGCGCCCCCTAGCACACCCAGACATTACCTTAGCCGTGTGCGGTGCCCCCATCCATAGTTTAAGCCTTCGGTTATAACTTCGTAGTGCTTAGGCGAAGCCCTGTGGAGATCACTTCAACTTCATCGTAAGCATGCCATCGTGTTGACGGAACTCTTCTACTACCTTGACATCTTGCTGGATCAAGAAGGCGAGGGACGTCACCGATCTGAACGTGTGTAGAACTCAGAGGTGTCGTACATTCAGTACTCGATCGGTGGATCGTGAAGAAAGTTCGACTACATCAACCGCGTTGTGAAACACTTCCGCTTATGGTCTATGAGGGTACGTAGACACATTATCCTCCTCATTGCTACGCATCTCCTAGATAGATCTTGCGTGAGCATAGGAATTTTTTTGAAATTGCATGCTATGTTTCCCGACAGTGGTAACAGAGCCAAGTCTATGCGTAGATGATATGCACGAGTAGGACACAAAGAGTTGTGGGCGGTGATCATCATACTACTTACCACCAATGTCTTATTTTGTTTCAGTGGTATTGTTGGATGAAGTGGCCCAGACCAACCTTACATGACCACGTTCATGAGACCGGTTCCACCGACAGACATGCAACTAGTTTTGCATAAAGGTGGATGGTAGGTGTCTGTTTCTCCTACTTTAGTTGAATCGAATATGATTGTGGACGGCCCTTGTTGAATGTTAAAACAGCAATCTTGATAAATCACCATTGTGGTTTTTGTGCCATAGGTAAGAACGGTTCTTGCTAGAAGCCTGTAGCACCCACGTAAAACTTGCAACAACAATGTAGAGGACGTCTAACTTGTTTTTGCAGGGCATGTTGTGATGTGATATACGTTATTGTATGAGATGATCATGTTTTGTAAAATTTATCGGCAACCGGCAGGAGCCTTATGGTTGTCTCTTTATTGTATGAAATGCAAACGCCATGTAATTGCTTTACTTTATCACTATGCGTTACCGATAGTTATAGAAGCAATAGTCGGCGAGATGACCCCGACACAACGATGGAGATCAAGGTGTCGAGCCGGTGACGGTGGAGATCACGACGATGCTTTGGAGATAGAAATCAAAAGCACAAGATGACAATGGCAATATCATGTCACATATTTTGATTGCATGTGATGTTTATCTTTTATGCATCTTATTTTTATTAGTACGAGGTAGCATTATAAGATGATCCCTTAACTAAAATTTAAATGTATAAGTGTTCTCCCTGAGTATGCACCGTTGCGACAGTTTGTCGTGTTTAGACACCACGTGACGATCGCGGGTGTGATAGACTCTACGTTCACATACAATAGGTGCAAGACAATTTTGCACATGCGGAATACTTGGGTTAAACTTGACGAGCCTAGCATGTATAGACATGGCCTCAGAACACTGAAGACCGAAAGGTCGAACGTGAATCATATAGTAGATATGATCAACATAGAGATGTTCACCATTGATGACTACCCCATCTCACGTGATGATCGGACATTGGTTAGTTTATTTGGATCACGTATCATTTAGATGACTTGAGGGATGTCTATCTAAGTGGGAGTTCTTAAGTAATTTGATTAATTGAACTTAATTTATCATGAACTTAGTCATGATAGTATTTGCGTATCTATGACGTAGATCAATGGCCCGTGCTACCGTTCCCCTGAATTTTAATGCGTTCCTAGAGAAAGCTAAGTTGAAATATGATGGTAGCAAATACACGGACTGGGCCGTAACTTCAAAATTATCCTCATTGCTGCAAAAAAGAATTATGTCCTAGATGCACCGCTAGGTGAAAGGCCTGCTGCAGGAGCAGATGCTGATGTTTTGAACGTCTGGCAAGCTCGATATGATGACTACTCGATAGTTCAGTGTGCCATGCTTTACGGCTTAGAATCGGGACTTCAAAGACGTTTTGAATGTCATGGAGCATATGAGATGTTCTGAGAGTTGAAGTTAATATTTCAAGCAAATGCCCGAGTTAAGAGATATGAAGTCTCCAACAAGTTCTATAGCTGCAAGATGGAGGAGTAGTTATGTCAGTGAACACTGATACGTCTCCAACGTATCTATAATTTTTTATTGTTCCATGCTATTATATTACCCGTTTTGGATGTTTATGGGCTTTACTTTACACTTTTATATCATTTTTGGGACTAACCTACTAACCGGAGGCCCAACCCGAATTGCTCTTTTTTTTGCCTATTTCAGTGTTTCAAAGAAAAGGAATATCAAATGGAGTCCAAACGGGATGAAACCTTCAGGAGTGATATTTTTGGAACAAATGCAAACCAGGAGACTTGGAGTGGACGTCAAGAAGTAAATGAGGCGCCCACGAGGGTGCCGGGTGCACCCTCGGGGGCTGGGCGTGCCCTCCACCCTCATGGGCCCCTCATGGCTCCACCGACCTACTTCTTCCTCCTATATATATCCATGTACCCTGAAAACATCCAGGAGCACCACGAAACCCTATTTCCACCGCCGTAACCTTCTGTATCCGTGAGATCCCATCTTGGAGCCTTCGCCGACGCTCCGCCAAAAGGGGAATCAACCATGGAGGGCCTCTACATCATCTCCAAGGCTTCTCCGATGAGTTGTGAGTAGTTTACCACTGACCTTCGGGTCCATAGTTATTAGCTAGATGACTTCTTCTCTCTCTTTGATTCGCAATACAAAGTTCTCCTCGATCTTCTTGGAGATCCATTCAATGTAACTCTTTTTGCGGTGTGTTCGTCAAGATCCGATGAATTGTGGGTTTATGATCAAGTTTATCTATGAGAAATATTTGAATCTCCTCTTAATTCTTTTACGCGTGATTAAGTTATCTTTGCAAGTTTCTTCGAATTATCAATTTGGTTTGGCCTACTAGATTGATCTTTCTTGCAATGGGAGAAGTGTTTAGCTTTGGGTTCAATCTTGCGGTGTCCTTTCCCAGTGACAGCAGGGGCAGCAAGGTACGTATTGTATTGTTGCCATCGAGGATAAAAAGATGGGGTTATATCATATTGCTTGAGTTTATCCCTCTACATCATGTCATCTTGCTTAATGCGTTACTCTGTTCTTATGAACTTAATACTCTAGATGCATGCTGGATAGCGGTCGATGTGTGGAGTAATAGTAGTAGATGTAGGCAGGAGTCGGTCTACTTGTCACGGACGTGATGCCTATATACATGATCATGCCTAGATATTCTCATAACTATGCACTTTCTATCAATTGCTCGACAGTAATTTGTTCACCCACCGTAATACTTATGCTATCTTGAGAGAAGCCACTAGTGAAACCTATGGCCCCCGGGTCTATCTTTTATCATATAAGTTTCCAATCTATTTTTATTTGCAATCTTTTACTTTTCAATCTATATCATAAAAATACCAAAAATATTTAGTGTATCTTATTATCTCTATCAGATCTCACTTTTGCAAGTTACCGTGAAGGGATTGACAACCCCTTTATCGCGTTGGTTGCAAGGTTCTTGTTTGTTTGTGTAGGTACGAGGGACTTGTGAGGAGCCTCCTACTGGACTGATAACTTGGTTCTCAAAAACTGAGGGAAATACTTACGCTACTTTGTTGCATCACCATTTCCTCTTCAAGGGAAAACCAACGCAGTGCTCAAGAGGTAGCAAGAAGGATTTCTGGCGCCATTGCCGGGGAGGTCTTCGCTCAAGTCAAGACATACCAAGGACCCATCACAAACTCATCTCCCTCGCATTACATTATTTGTCATTTGCCTCTCATTTTCCTCTCCCCCACTTCACCCTTGCCATTTTATTCGCCCTCCTTTCCCGTTCGCCTCCTCTCTTTCGTTCACCTCTTGTGTGCTCGTGTGGTAGTTTGCTTATTTCGTCGTTATGGCTAGTCCTTTATCCACTCCTTTGTCTCCCGAGTTTGAAGTTCTTCACTTCAAGCAAAGACAAGGAGAAAACTTAAAAGATGCTTGGTATAGGATGATAGAATCTTATCGTAACTGCACCTTAGAGGTAAATTTTAGGATTTTACTTCGCAGTTTTTATGTTGGACTAGATATGTCCCATAGACAACTCTTGGATTGCATTGCCAAAGGTAATTTTATCGAAATTGATCCCAATATTGCGCACGGAATCATAGAGGGAATAGTGGGAACACTATCTCAAAAAGGGGGGACACATCCTACCCAGGTAGAAACACAAGTTTTCAAAAAGATTTGTGAAGTAACAAAAAATTTATAAAAGTCTCTTGAACCCCTTAAGAGTATTAGCGGACATCTTCACCGCATGAATATGTTGATTACCCTTTGCAATAAGAGGTTGGATTCTTTAGATCTAAAAATTTCTGAGTATGAGGGGAAACATAAAGAACCTCCCGGATTCTAGCATGACTCCGCTAAGAAACTAAAAATCCAAGATGTCAATACTTGGATCTATTCTCGCTTTTATGCCTAGCTAGTGGCGTTAAACGATAGCGCTTGTTGGGAGGCAACCCAATTTTATTTTTGCTCCTTGATTTTTGCTTCTGTTTAGTAATAAATAATTCATCTAGCCTCTGTTTAGATGTGGTTTTATGTTTTAATTAGTGTTTGGGCCAAGTAGAACCTATAAGATCATCTTGGGTTATAGTTAATTTGATTCTGCTGAAAAACAGAAACTTCTACGTGCACGAGAATAATTTTAATAAATCACAGAAATGTGATTTTGAGTTTATTATTTTTGCAGTAGATCAATAGACAAATTTCCTAGGACTTCCTAGTTTGGTAGGATTTTTAGAGTTCCAGAAGTATTTGAAAGTTACAGATTGCTACGGACTGTTCTGTTTTTGACAGATTCTGTTTTTCATGTGTTGTTTGCTTATTTTGATGCATCTATGGCTAGTATCGGGGGGTATGAACCATAGAGAAGTTGGAATACAGTAGATTTAACACCAATATAAACAAAGAATGAGTTCATTACAGTACCTTAAGTGGTGGTTTTTCTTTCTTGCACTAATGGAGCTCATGAGATTTCCTGTTGAGTTTTGTGTTGTGAAGTTTTCAAGTTTTGGGTAAAGATTTGATGGACTATGGAATAAGGAGAGGCAAGAGTCTAAGCTTGGGGATGCCCATGGAAACCCAAGATAATCCAAGAACAACCAAAAGCCTAAGCTTGGGGATGCCCTGGAAGGCATCCCCTCTTTCATCTTCGTCTATTGGTAACTTTACTTGGAGCTATATTTTTATTCACCACATGATATGTGTTTTGCTTGGAGCGTCTCGTATGATATGATTTTTTGATTTTTAGTTTAACACAATCATACTTTCTGTACACACCTTTTGATAGAGACACACACGATTTGGAATTTATTAGAATACTCTATGTGCTTCACTTATATCTTTTGAGCTAGACAATTTTGCTCTAGTACTTCACTTATATCTTTTTAGAGCATGGCGGTGGCTTAATTTTGTAGAAATTATTGATCTCTCATGCTTCACTTATATTATTTTGAGAGTCTTTTAGAACAGCATGGTATTTGCTATGGTTATAAAATTGGTCCTAAAATGATGGGCATCCAAGTTGGGTATAATAAAAACTATCATAGAAAGTGAATTGGATGCTATGATCAATTTGATGCTTGACAATTGTTTTGAGATATGAGGATGGTAATATTAGAGTCATGATAGTTGGGTAATTGTGAATTTAAGGAATACTTGTGTTAAGGTTTGTGATTCCTGTAGCATGCACGTATGGTGAACTGTTATGTGATGAAGTTGGAGCATGATTTATTTATAAATTGTCTTCCTTATGTGTGGAGGTCGGGATCGCGCGATGGTTAACTCCTACCAACTCTTCCCCTAGGAGCATGCGTGTAGTACATTGTTTTGATTACTTATAGATTTTTGCAATAAGTATATGAGTTTTTTATGACTAATGTTGAATCCATGGACTATACACACTCTCACCCTTCCACCATTGCTAGCCTCTCTTGTGCCGTGCAATTTTCGCCGGTACCATACACCCACCATATACCTTCCTCAAAACAGCCACCATACCTACCTATTATGGCATTTCCATATCCATTCCGAGATATATTGCCATGCAACTTTCCACTGTTCCGTTTATTATGACACGCTCCATCATTGTCATATTGCTTTTGCATGATCATGTAGTTGACATCGTATTTGTGGCAAAGCCACCTTCATAGTTTTTCATACATGTCGCTCTTGATCCATTGCATATCCCGGTACACCGCCGGAGGCATTCATATAGAGTCATATTTTGTTCTAAGTATTGAGTTGTAATTCTTGAGTTGTAAGTAAATAAAAGTGTGTTGATCTTCATTATTAGAGCATTGTCCCAAGTGAGGAAAGGATGATGGAGACTATGATTCCCCCACAAGTGGGATGAGACTCCGGACTTAAAAAAGGCCAAAAAAAGAAGAGAAAGGCCAAATAAAAAAATGAGAGAAAAAGAGAGAAGGGACAATGTTACTATCCTTTTACCACACTTGTGCTTCAAAGTAGCACCATGATCTTCATGATAGAGAGTCTCATATGTTGTCACTTTCATATACTAGTGGGAATTTTTTATTATAGAACTTGGCTTGTATATTCCAATGATGGGCTTCCTCAAAATGCCCTAGGTCTTCGTGAGCAAGCAAGTTGGATGCACACCCACTTAGTTTCTTTTTGAGCTTTCATACACTTATAGCTCTAGTGCATCCATTGCATGGCAATCCCTACTCACTCACATTGATATCTATTAATGGGCATCTCCATAGCCCGTTGATATGCCTAGTTGATGTGAGATTATCTTCTCCTTTTTGTCTTCTCCACAACCACCATTCTATTCCACATAAATTGCTATGTCCATGGCTCACGCTCATGTATTGCATGAAGATTGAAAAGGTTTGAAAATACTAAAGTATCAAACAATTGCTTGGCTGAAACCGGGGTTGTGCATGATTAAATATTTTGTGTGATGAAGATAGAGCATACCCAGACTATATGATTTTTGTAGGGATAGCTTTCTTTGGCCATGTTATTTTGAGAAGACATGATTACTTTGTTAGTATGCTTGAAGTACTGCTATTTTTATGTCAATATGAACTTTTATCTTGAATCATTTGGATCTGAACATTCATTCCACAATAAAGAAAATTACATTGAGAAATATGCTAGGTAGCATTCCACATCAATAAATCTGATTTTATCATTTACCTACTCGAGGACGAGCAGGAATTAAGATTGGGGATGCTTGATACGTCTCCAACGTATCTATAATTTTTTATTGTCCCATGCTACTATATTACCCGTTTTGGATGTTTATGGGCTTTACTTTACACTTTTATATCATTTTTGGGACTAACCTACTAATCGGAGGCCCAGCCCGAATTGCTGTTTTTTTGTTGCCTATTTCAGTGTTTCGGAGAAAAGGAATATCAAATGGAGTCCAAACGGGATGAAACCTTCGGGAGTGATCTTTTTGGAACAAATGCAAACCAGGAGACTTGGAGTGGACGTCAAGAAATAAACGAGGCGGCCACGAGGTTGCCCGGTGCGCCCTAGGGGGGTGGGCGCGCCCCCACCCACGTGGGCCGCTCATGGATCCACCGACCTACTTCTTCCTCCTATATATATCCACGTACCCCGAGAACATCTAGGAGCACCACGAAACCCTATTTCCACCACCGCAACCTTCTGTATCCGCGACATCCCATCTTGGAGCCTTCGTCGGCGCTCCGCCGGAGGGGGAATCGACCATGGAGGGCCTCTACATCATCTCCAAGTCCTCTCCGATGAGTTGTGAGTAGTTTACCATAGACCTTCGGGTCCATAGTTATTAGCTAGATGGCTTCTTCTCTCTCTTTGATTCTCAATACAAAGTTATCCTCGATCTTCTTGGAGATCTATTCGATGTAACTCTTTTTGCGGTGTGTTTGTCAAGATCCGATGAATTGTGGGTTTATGATCAAGTTTATCTATGAGAAATATTTGAATCTCCTCTGAATTATTTTATGTATGATTTGTTATCTTTGCAAGTCTCTTCAAATTATCAGTTTGGTTTGGCCTACTAGATTGATCTTTCTTGCAATGGGGGAAGTGCTTAGCTTTGGGTTCAATCTTGCGGTGTCCTTTCCTAGTGACAACAGGGGCAACAAGGCACGTATTGTATTGTTGCCATCGAGGATAAAAAGATGGGGTTTATATTATATTGCTTGAGTTTATCCCTCTACATCATGTCATCTTGCTTAATGCGTTACTCTGTTCTTATGAACTTAATACGCTAGATGCATGCTGGATAGCGGTCAATGTGTGGAGTAATAGTAGTAGATGCAGGCAGGAGTCGGTCTACTTGTCGCGGACGTGATGCCTATATACATGATCATGCCTAGATATTCTCATAACTATGCCCTTTTCTATCAATTGCTCGACAGTAATTTGTTCACCCACCGTAATACTTATGCTATCTTGAGAGAAGCCACTAGTGAAACCTATGGCCCCCGGGTCTATCTTTTATCATATAAGTTTTCAATCTATCTTTATTTGCAATCTTTTACTTTTCAATCTATATCATAAAAATACCAAAAATATTTATCTTATCTTATTATCTCTATCAGATCTCACTTTCGCAAGTTACCATGAAGGGATTGACAACCCCTTTATCGCGTTGGTTGTGAGTTTCTTTTTTGTTTGTGTAGGTACGATGGACTTGTGAGGAGCCTCCTACTGGATTGATACCTTGGTTCTCAAAAACTGAGGGAAATACTTACGCTACTTTGTTGCATCACCCTTTCCTCTTCAAGGGAAAACCAACGCAGTGCTCAAGAGGTAGCAAACACATACTCAGAATGATTGGCTATCATAATCACTTGACTCAATTGGGAGTTAATCTTCCAAATTATAGTGTTATTGACAGAGTTCTCCAATCACTGCCACCAAGCTACAAAGGCTTCGTGATGAACTATAATATGCAAGGGATGGAGAAGACAATTCCCGAGCTCTTCGCAATGCTCAAAGCTGCGGAGGTAGAAATCAAGAAGGAGCATCAAGTGTTGATGGTTAACAAGACCACTAGTTTCAAGAAAAAGCGCAAGGGAAAGAAAGGGAACTTCAAGAAGAATGGCAAGCAAGTTGCCACTCTCGGGAAGAAGCCCAAAGCTGGACCCAAGCCTGAAACTGAGTGCTTCTACTGCAAAGGTACTGGTCACTTGAAGAATGGGAGCTCTATAGCATTTCTAATATTATATGTGGATGACATATTGTTGATTGGAAATGATGTAGAATTTCTAGATAGCATAAAAGGATACTTGAATAAAAGTTTTTCAATGAAAGACCTCGGTGAAGTTGCTTATATATTAGGCATCAAGATCTATAGAGGTAGATCAAGACGCTTAATCAGACTTTCACAAAGCACATACCTTGACAAAATTTTGAAGAAGTTCAAAATAGATCAGTCAAAGAAAGGGTTCTTGCCTCTGTTGCAAGGTATGAAATTGAGTAAGACTCAATGCCTGACCACTGCAGAAGATAGAGAGAAAATGAAAGCCATTCCCTATGCCTCAGCCATAGGTTCTATCATGTATGCTATGCTATGTACCAGACCTGATGTGTGCCTCGCCATAAGTCTGGCAGGGAGGTACAAAAGTTATCCAGGAATGGATCATTGGACAGCGGTCAAGAACATCCTGAAGTACCTGAAAAGGACCAAGGATATGTTTCTCGTTTATGGAAGTGACAAAGAGCTCGTCCTAAATGGTTACGTCGATACTAGTTTAGACACTGATCCGGATCACTCTAAGTCACAAACCGGATACATATTTGTTTTGAATGGTGGAGTTGTCAGTTGGTGCAGTTCCAAGCAAAGCATCGTGGCGGGATCTACGTGTCAAGCGGAGTACATAGCTGCTTCAGAAGTAGCAAATGAAGGAGTCTGGATGAAGGAGTTCATATCCGATCTAGGTGTCATACCTAGTGCATCGGATTCAATGAAAATCTTTTGTGACAATACTGGAGCAATTGCCTTAGCAAAGGAATCCAGATTTCACAAAAGAACCAAACACATCAAGAGACGCTTCAACTCCACCCGTGATCAAGTCAAGGAGGGAGACATAGAGATTTCCAAAATACATACGAATCTGAATGTAGCAGACCCGTTGACTAAGCCTCTTCCATGAGCAAAACATGATCAGCACCAAGACCCCATGGGTGTTAGAATCATTACAATGTAATCTAGATTATTGACTCTAGTGCAAGTGGGAGACTGAAGGAAATATGCCCTAGAGGCAATAATAAAGTTTTTATTTTATATTTCCTTATTCATGATAAATTTTTATTATTCGTGCTAGAACTGTATTGATCAGAAACCTAAATACATGTGTGAATACATAGACAAACACGGTGTCCCTAGTGAGCCTCCACTTGACTAGCTCGTTGATCAAAGATGGTTAAGGTTTCCTAACCATGGACATGAGTTGTTATTTGATAACGGGATCACATCATTAGGAGAATGATGTGATGGACAAGACCCACCCGTTAGCTTCACATATTGATCGTTCAGTTCTATTGCTATTACTTTCTTCATGTCAAATACATATTCCTTCGACTATGAGATTATGCAACTCCCAGATGTCGGAGGAATGCCTTGTGTGCTATCAAACATCACAATGTAACTGGGTGATTATAAAGATGCTCTACAGGTATCTCCGAAGGTGTTTGTTGAGTTGGCATAGATCGAGATTAGGATTTGTCACTCTGTGTATCGGAGAGGTATCTCTGGGCCCTCTCAGTAATACACATCATAAGAAGCCTTGCAAGCAAAGTGACTAATGAGTTAGTTGCAGGATGATGTATTACGAAACGAGTAAAGAGACTTGCCGGTAACGAGATTGAACTAGGTATGAAGATACCGACGATCGAATCTCGGGCAAGTAACATACCGATGGATAAAAGGAATTACATATGTTGTCATAACGGTTCGACCGATAAAGATCTTCATAAAATATGTGGGAGACAATATGAGCATCCAGGTTCCGCTATTTTTTATTGACCGGAGAGGTGTCTCGGTCATGTCTACATAGTTCTCAAACCCGTAGGGTCCGCATGCATAACGTTTGTTGATGATATAGTATTATATGAGTTATGTGATTTGGTGATCGAATGTTGTTCGGAGTCCCGGATATGATCACGGACATGACGAGGAGTCTCGAAATGGCCGAGAGGTAAAGATTGATATATAGGATGATGGTATTCGGTCAACGGAAGTGTTCCAAAGTGTATCGGGTATTTATCGGAGTACCGAAGGGGTTACCGGAACCCCCGGGGGGAAGATATGGGCCATATGGGCGATGAGAGGGGAGCACACCAGCCCACAAGGGGTGGCGCCCCTCCTATGGCAGGAGGCCGATTGGGAGAAGGAAAAGAGGGGGTTCGCCCCCCTTCCTTCTCTCTTCCCCCTTCTCTTTTTCTTCTCCGGTGAAAAAGGCAGGGGGCGCCACTTGGGGAAACCCAAAGTAGGATTCGGATCCTACTTGGGGCACACCCTAGCTGCCTCCTCTCTCCCTCCCACATATATATATGGGGGCGCCCCCTAGTACACAGAGACATTATCTTAGCCGTGTGCGGCACCCCCCCCCCCTCCATAGTTTACGCCTCTGGTCATAACTTCGTAGTGCTTAGGCGAAGCCCTGCGGAGATCACTTCACCATCACCGTCACCACGCCGGCGTGCTGACGGAACTCACCTACTACCTCGACATCTTGCTGGATCAAGAAGGTGAGGTACATCACCGAGCTAAACATGTGCAGAACTCGGAGGTGTCGTACATTCGGTACTCGATAGGTGGACTACGAAGAAAGTTCGACTACATCAACCACGCTGTGAAACACTTTCGCTTACGGTCTATGAGGGTACGTAGAAACACTCTCCCCCTCGTTGCTATGCATCTCCTAGATAGATCTCGTGTGAGCGTAGGAACTTTTTTGAAATTGCATGCTACATTTCACAACAGGCGGCTGCTCAATCTTGCCCGGAGCAGCCGGATCCGTCCCCAACGTGTACCAATCGAAGCTTCCACTCGGATCCATGGCGACGGCGGCTGCAGCCTACTGGCGGCAAAAATGGCGGCCTTCGCGCTCGAATCTTAAGTGGAGAATATGCAGGCAAGGAAGGCCAAAGCTATACACGGTGCGGGATGGCCGGAGGTGGCCGGAGGAAGCAAGAATCGCCGGATATTTGGGGAGGGGGTGGCGGCGGTACGACTGGCGGGCGCGGAAAGTTCCCTCCCACCAAGACTCTCAGGGTATAGGGGAAACCGCAATGAAGGAGAGGAAAACACAAGATTTGACGGTCGGGGGGTGATTTTTACAGGTCGCCCTAAAAAAATTACGGGTCGGCTAAATATACGGTACCTGTTCTGGCTGGTTTTTCAGTCCGATGTCATATATTAGCGGTTATTTTATGGTCGGGCGATTATAGCAGCTCTTCTAGATTCTCTAAGACTTATTAGGCCGTGTACATTACTAGGTGCTTGGGAGGTGCTTAAAAAATAAAACAGGTTTTCCTGAAGCACCAGTGCCTATTTCTATAGGAAAGACGCCTAATTAAGCGTCTACCCTGTACAAATAAGGACTGGTGCTTAAGAAAAACCTGGTTTATTTCTCCAAGCACTTCTACTAAATAGTGTGCATTATACAAGGCCTTTGATCACTACTCTAGGGGTCTTAGAAATCTTATTTCTTTTTACAGAGAGAGTATAAACTAAGCCTAATTTCCAATGCCACATGTATCACTTTGACATAGTAGAGCTCGTTATCGACCGAATCAGAATGCTTGCGAGCTCAGAGCGTAATCGTGTAGGTCATTGTCGTCTTCAATGGAGACGACGAGATGGACGATGTACATTAGTAGGCACCTCGTCGTCGACGGGAACGTCTCCTCCCACTGAATGCGCATCGCCGGAAATCCTGAAATAAATCCAGGAAAAAATGCGAGCACCAGGATTTGAATCCTGGTGGGCTGGAGATAACACAGTCCCTCTAACCATCCAACCACAGGTTGGTTTGCAATTTCATCTAATTTGACCTACATTAATACTCCCTCCATCCCAAAATAAGTGTCTTGAGCTTAGTACAAATTTATAGTAGAGCTAGTACAAAATTGAGACACTTAGGATGCGTTTGGTTGAAGGTGTCGTATGAATGGGTTGGGACCGTTCAATTTTTTTGGGATTGAACCATTCAATTCATGTGTTTGGCTGAATATAAGTGGTGAGCTAATTATTTAGGATGAGACCACCAGTCATGCTCACATAGTCATGCATGCAAAGGGTGGCCATTTGATTCGACCGATTTGGTTGGGTGGAACGGTTCAGCATCTTCATGGCATATTCTCTTTTTTTGGCTCGAACCATTCATGTGCTTTATAACCAAACATGTTTATTTTCTGAACGATCCCAACCCATTCATGACCGCCCTTGCAACCAAACGCACCCTTATTTCGGGGCGGAGGGAGTATAAACCAAAAAGACAAAATTGGACGTGAATAGTGTCAAAGTACTATTCACCCAAAGCTGCCACTATTCACATTTCAAAAAAAAAATGAATCTTCAAATGTACATCGGGTTTTGATCTAATTTTTTCGGAGTTGTAAATATACCGCACATGGATGTTGTCTTAATTTCAGATTATTTCGAAATATATAATGTAAATATTTAAGATTGATCTCAAGATCTCACCAAGTCTCCCCGTGGATATGGCTGCCATGGACGCCCGTCGCTGCTCTCCTGAGCCGCCGTTACCCGTAACAACTTCCCGGGGATTTAGGAACGAGGGGGTGGGGGCGACATCGACCGTCCACGGAAGCAAGATCGACGGCCTCCCGGACATCCGAGCAAGACCACGGATGGAGAACGTGCCCGAAGGAACTGGTCCAGCAGCGGGGGAATTCCATCCGAACAAGTCCATTTCACACGTTCCCTGGAGCGCCGCGATTCACGGCCGGCCGCCGCCCGCCGACCGCCGCGAGACAAGAAAAGGAAAGAATTTCCCCGGGAGAGATGGTGTACGCGCCGCCGCCCGACGGCATGGGCCTGGAAATCGACCTCGACCTGGACCCGGAGGACCTCCACCCGACGGTGCCCCTGAAGAAGGTCCCGGCGGGGGACCTCTTCGAGGCGGCGCGCGCCGGCGACTGCGACCGCCTCGCGCTCCTCCTCGAGGCCGGCGCCAACGTCAACGCGCGCGACCGCTGGGACTCCGTCGCGCTCTACTACGCCTGCCTCGCCGGCCACGCCGACGCCGCGCGGATGCTGCTCGAGGCCGGGGCCGTCTGCGCCGAGCGCACCTTCGACGGCGACCGCTGCCACTACGCCGCGCTCAACCTCGACCTCCGGAGGCTCCTCAAGTCGTTCGAGGCGCGGCCGCCCCCGCTCGCGCCGCTGCCCGCCGCGCTGCGGACCACCTTCCTCGCGTGCCCTGCCAACCGCGCCGCGTACCTCGAAATGTTGCTCCAGGAGGGCGCCACCGCCGAAGCCGCTGCCCTCGCTGAAGCCGAAGGTCAGCAACTTCTTGGCTTGCTTGTCGCCTGGATTGATTTGTGGATGCCAATCGGATTGGATGTTATAAGGATTGACAATACTAGATGGTTGGATTTGGGGGTGAAAAAATAGTTGATTTCTGTAGTTACTGTGATTACCAATCAGACCACTATTGCATATATTGTATGTCGCCGGAAAGATTGCACATTTTAAATGCGCCGTGGGTAACCGATTCATCTAGTTATATACCAATTCAGTACAAATATATGTCTGCCTGAATTATTTGAGCCAGCACAATGTGCACTGTATTTCTCAAGAACAACAGTGGTTCAGTGCATATGTAAGATATATTGTTGAGATATTTTCCTTTGATTTTATTTTTTCTGTAGTATAAAAATTTCTCATTCTGTGTAAGTGGTTAGGTGAAAATAGCAGCTTTATATTTTCGCTTATTTTGTGGAAGATTATACAACTGATAAGTTTTGTTAACACCTTTTGTGCAGGATTTGGGCCAACAGATGGTGCATCAACTGGCAGTCTGTTCCCCCCAGATATTACATTTTACGTGGATGGAAAACCTATTGAAGCTCATCGGGTCATCCTTTGTGCTCGATCGCCCTTCTTTGAACAGAAATTCGAGACAGACTGGAAAAACAGGAAGGAAGTGAGATTTTCTAATAAAAAATTATCTTTTGGTGCTTTGTACAACCTTATCCATTTCTTCTATGCCGATAGACTCGAGGCTCCAGTAGATGAAATGGAAAGTTTGTCACGCACTTGCAAAGTTTGCAAGTGTGAGGAGTTGCGTAAGTTAGTTGAGAAAGAAATTCTGCATCTTAGGTTTGCACTGTATAAGTCAACAAGTAAGTTGGGTTTGGAAAATTCACAGAGTCCGAGACGGTTCATTTTACTCGGGCAGTCATTGCCACGGGAAGATCGTCTTCCATCGGCATTGCGGCGTGTTCTTCAGAAATGTCTAGCTAATTCAAGAGAAGAAGAGTTCAAAAAAAGTGTAGCAAATGAGATGTGCAGAAACTGGAAGGATGATGATCTTGCTGATCTCACTGTAAAAGTAGATGATAGAGTCTTTCGTTGCCATCAGGTGATTTTGGCCTCAAGGTCGGAGTATTTTAAAACCAGACTATCTCGAACAGTGGATTTTCTTGAAGGTAACAATCGAGTGCATGCATCTCTGGGTCTCCCATTTCTTGAGGAGCATGACCTGAGTACGGAAGCATTTGAAAAGATGCTTGAATACATGTAAGATCCCTTTGCACTTTTTCTTGCTTGACCATTATTGTTATTGTTACTGCTCTTGTCTGGTTTATTCCCTGCTTGCGTTAATTTTAGGTATACTGACAATCTGGAGCATATGGATCCAACCCAGGTAAGATATGCTACAAAACATGATTCAGTTACCTATTCTTACAAAATACTGAAGTCGCTTCAGTTTGTTGCGAAACTAAACTGAAGTAACCTATCCCAGGCTGAAGAACTATTTGATGTCGCATCGAGATACCTGCTGTTTCCCCTTAGGCGCGCTGTAGCTGATTTACTGTTACCAAATCTGGAACATGTTTCACCTGCAGAGCTGTGCCATTGGTTGATCTTGTCAGACATGTATGTGCTTGTCATGCTTGATATCTTTCTGTCATCGTATTATCTAATTTGTAGGTCAATATTTTCTCCAAATGCAGTTATGGCGTTATGAAAATAAGGGAGTACTGCCTGGATATCATTGCCTACAATTTCGAGATGTTTGCGGACATAAGAGAGTTCAGGGCTTTGCTCTTGACACTCCCACCGCCATCTGCAAATGACGCACTACGAACGACTCGTCCCAGCCAGCCCGGGGCTGCAGGGCACACTGACCAAGGCAATATTCTCGATGACTTGCGTGAGAAATGGTTGGAAGCGGAGGCTGCTGAGCTAGACGAGAGAGATCAGAGCGCAGCGCTGTTTGACCAGCGACTGGAGATGCTCATGCTCATTGCGGAGCGGGAAGCCTGTGATGATGACAATACTGCCCTCCATTGAGGACTGGAACTCTACCTTTCTTGTGTAGCTCTTTTGTAGTCTTCGCTGGAAGGGACTGATGTAGTGTTTCTGAATTACATGTCTCCCCTTTGTTTTACAATGGATGCTTCTTACACTGGAATGAAACCTTTTTGGAGCTTCAGCATGTTTCTGACTTGTTGCATGGTAACTCAATGGTAGTAGCTGATTTATTGTTTTAGCAAACGTAATGGCCGATGTTTAAAACAAACAGTGCTTTTTTTTTTTGCTTGAGTGATACCATCTGGCTATACGGGCCATCGTACGGTGATGCTCTGTTACAAGATTACTTCTGTATGGAACTTGAATTACACCAGTTTTTCTGTCAGATCTGATGGCTCGTCTTGATGAATCGATCTCCTTAAGCAGAGGAGTTTACTGTTTTTTTGTTATTAATCTGCGTAAGTAAGCAAGTTGGGAAACCTGAAAAAATCGTGTGCCCTACTTGCATCAAATATCGACAAGGACCTCTTTGAATTGTAGGGATTTCAAAGCCCCGGGGAAAGGGCCTAAAAATGTGTGTGCATTCTTATGAGCCCACTGAGGGAGTCTGGGATTAAGGGGTCCTCGGACAGTCGAACTATATACTTTGGTCGGACTATTGGAATATAAAGATTCAAGATTGAAGACTTCGTTCCGTGTCCGGGAGGGACCCTCCTTTGCGTGGAAGGCAAGCTTGTCAATTCGGATATGTAGATCCCCTTCTCTGTAACCGACTCTATGTAACCCTAGCCCCCTCCGGTGTCTATATAAACTGGAGGGTTTAGTCCATAAGACAACATACAATCATAATCATAGGCTAGTTTCTAGGGTTTAGCCTCTACGATCTAGTGATAGATCAACTCTTGTAATACTCATATCATCAAGATCAATCAAGCAGGAAGTAGGGTATTACCTCCATCGGGAGGGTTCGAACCTGGGTAAACATCGTGTCCCCCGTCTCCTGTTACCATTAGCCTTAGACGCACAGTTCAGGACCCCCTACCCGAGATCCGTGGTTTTGACACCGACATTGGTGCTTTCATTGAGAGTTCCACTGTGTCGTCACAATAAGGCTTGATGGCTCCTTCAATCATCTGCAACGATGCGGTCCAGGGTGAGGTTTTCCTCCCTGGACAGATCTTCGTATTCGGCGACTTCGTATTGCGGGCCAACTCGATTGGCCATCTGGAGCAAATCGATAGCTATGCCCCTGGCCATCAGGTCAGGTTTGGAAACTTGAACTACACCGCCGACATCCGCGGAGACTTGATCTTCGACGAATTCGAGCCCATGTCGGGAGGGCCGAACAGTCACGATGGGCACGACTTAGATCTGTCGTCGGACGGTGTTCGGGAGATCGCATCTGCGGCTGCCCCGGCCCTTAATCTGGAGCAGATCACGCCATCCGAGGACGGGTGGATGGACCCCGTCACGGAGGCCGCACATTCATCGGCGCTGGAGCCGAACACAGACTTTAGCTCCAAGGAGATTTGTGTCATCGGACCCTCGGACTCGTCTCCGGACATAGGTTCCGAACCACGTGCGTCCGTGCCTATCGAATCTGATTGGGCACCGATCATGGAGTTTACCTCCACGGATATCTTTCAGCACTCATCTTTGGGCGACGTGCTAAATTCATTGAGGTCTCTTTCTATCTGAAGACTCATGGCCGAACTATGTCCGGCTCGAGTGGGAAGCGGACGACGAAGGAATTCGTTCCCCACCCACCACCCACTTAATAGCCACTGTCGATGACTTAACCGACACGCTCGATTTTGACTCCGAAGACATCGATGGTATGGACGACGATGCCGGAGACGAACAGGAACCACCGCCTACGGGGCGCTAGACAGCCACCTCATCATACGATATATATATATATATATATGGTGGATACACCCAAAGAAAACAATGGCGAGGAGAGGAAGGACGCAACGGAGGATAATCCCCTCGAGCAGAAACCAAAGCGACGACGTAGGTGCCGCTCTAGATCCCGCCACAGCAAAAACAGCAATAACAGCACAAGAAAGAATAACACCCCGGTCGACTCCAAAGGAAACGACGACCCCATGGACCCAGCGATGGAGCAGGATGAGCCTGGGGATGCTGAACATAGTCTGGAACCAATGTCCGATGACGGTGATGCACTCATCATCCCGGAAAAACACTTGGAACAAGAGAACCTCCATAGAAGGCTTATTGCCACCGCGAGGAGCTTGAAGAAGCAGAAGCAAAGGCTTAAAGCCGCGCAGGATACGCTCAACCGCAGATGGAACAAAGTGCTTGACACTGAGGAAAAATACGGCGACGATCGCCACACAAAGAGCTACCCAAAGCGCAAGCTGCTGCCCGAATTCGACGATCAGGCCGTAGAGCTCATTCCGCCGAAAAATAATATGGCCGATCAGCCGAACCGACCACCCCGTGGCCGCGACAGGGCAGCTAATAATGCCGCACACAAGTCAGCACACGATTTACGTGAGCTTCTGGACAAAAAAGCCGGTGTGGCCAGGTCCATCTATGGATCTAGAAAACGTGCTCCGACACAGGATCACAGCCACCAAAACGATCATACCGATCGAATACCACCTCGGAATCAACACCGAACACAACAGCCGTCGACAGCATGCCATGACACATCCAAATACATGGGTGCCGCACACCCCCTATGCTTCACCGATGAGGTGCTGGATCATGAATTTCCAGAGGGATTTAAACCCGTGAATATAGAGGCATACGACGGAACCACAGACCCTGGGGTCTGGATCGAGGACTTTATCCTTCACATCCACATGGCTCGCGGAGATAATCTCCATGCCATTAAATACCTGCCCCTCAAGTTGAAAGGACCAGCTCGGCATTGGTTGAAAAGCCTCCCCGAAAACTCAATTGGAAGTTGGGAGAAACTTGAGGATGCTTTCAAGGCCAATTTTCAAGGGACCTATGTCCGACCTCCGGATGCAGACGATTTGAGTCACATAATCCAACAACCCAGAGAGTCAGCCTGTAAGCTTTGGAACAAATTTCTCACTAAGAAGAATCAAATCGTCAACTGCCCGGATGCTGAGGCCTTAGCGGCTTTCAAGCACAGTATCCGAGACGAATGGCTCGCCAGACACCTCGGCCAAGAGAAGCCGAGGACAATGGAAGCCCTAACAAGCCTTATGACCCGCTTTTGTGCGGGCGAGGACAGTTGGCTGGCCCGTAGCGGCACCAGCGACCCAGGCACATCCAAAGTCAGGGATGGCAATGGGAAGCCGCGACGCAATAAAAACAAGCGTCGAAACAATGAAGACAACCCAAATAACACGGCGGTCAACGCCGGATTCAGGGGCTCTCAACCCGGTCAACGGAAAAAGCCATTTAAAGGCAGCAGAGATGGACTATCTAGTCTAAAAAAATTCTAGACAGATTATGTCAGATTCACGGCACCCCCGAAAAACCTGCAAATCACACCCACAGAGAATGTTGGGTTTTCAAGCAGGCCGGCAAGCTAAACGCTGAACACAAAGGGAGGGAGACTCCAAGTGAAGACAAGGACGAGCCTCGCCAGCCGAACTCCGGGGGACAGAGAAAATTCCCACCAGAAGTCAAAACAGTGAATATGATTTACCAACTCACATACCGAAGAGAAGGCGCAAACGCGCACTTCGAGACGTATACGCTGTAGAGCCCGTCGCCCCCAAAATTAATCCTTGGTCGGCCTGCCCGATCACTTTTGATCGTAGGGATCATCCGACTAGTATCCGACACGGAGGATCGGCTGCCTTGGTGCTCGACCCAATAATTGACGGATACCATCTCACCCGAGTCCTTATGGATGGCAGCAGTAGTCTTAATCTGATATATCAGCACACTGTCCGCAAAATGGGGATAGGCCCGTCAAGAATCGGCCAAAGCAATACCACCTTTAAAGGAGTAATACCAGGCGTCAAGGCCCGCTGCACGGGCTCTCTAGTACTAGAGGTTGTATTCGGTTCTCCCAACAACTTCAAAAGCAAAGAATTAATCTTCGACATCGCTCCATTCCGAAGCGGCTATCACGCACTACTCGGAAGAACGGCATTCGCTCGTTTCAATGCAATACCACACTATGCTTATCTTAAACTCAAGATGCCTGGTCCACGTGGTGTCATCACAGTTAGCGAAAACATAGAGCGTTCCTTACATGCGGAAGAATATGTGGCGGCTCTAGCACCCGAACACTGAACGGCCTCTCCAACCAAAATGATCAGTCGTCAAGGCCACGGACACGGTTAGACGAGTCCGGCGCGCCACCTAAACCTAAGCTCGGGTCAACGGATACACCCCCATAGGTGGTGCTAGGGGCTGCCTGCATGTAAAAAAAGCCCATAGTTCGGCTTGACCCTATTTATACAATAGTAGATTGCATTTTCATGGTTCATTAAGAATAACCAACGTTTCGCATGAAGTCTTTCACCTGGATTTTTTCTCTCTCTCTCTTTTTTACAAATGGTCATCGTGCTACACCCTTCCAAGATACGGCACAACGGAGACAAAGGCGCAGACGTGCAGCAGGGCCTCGCTCAAAGGTTTCTTTTTAGATTCAGACCCTGCGTAAACCTTTTTAATGTCTCTTGTTGCTTCACACCCTCCGGGCACTCAACGCAACTGAGAGGGATGCTGGCGTTATTGGCATTTCGGTATGCCAGAGCTATGCATGTATCTGGAAATTCAGGGCTCATTATTGAGGGCGTTACTCAGCCCAATATATGTTGTAAAGTCCGAATACCTTAGGGAGTGTTCGGCATCGCGAGTTTGGCCTTGTATGCATCAGCTCCGAATCATGTCTTTCGTCAATAGTTGGGTTTGCCCGGCTCCCGTGTTTTGCTACCTTACGTTCCGCTCTATCGGCTAAGGTGGCACCGGGAGAACTACTGTGATTGTGCCCTGATTCATCTGGATGAGCACCTCAGTAGAGAAACCCGAAAACTGACTGTCATGATATAATGCGAGACTGGTCAACCACTCGATGACTCAGCGGAATCTTCGCGATTCCTCCGCATTAACGAAGGACCGGTTTCCCGGTCATGTACGTACGCGCACCATATTCGGATGAACGCGGAAGTACCAGGGGCTATATAGTAGCCCCACCGTCAAACTCCTATGGCTAAGTGAAAGTGTTAAAGCTATATAGTCCGATTGCCTAGTTCGCCGCGCTATCACCTCCTTAATGGACCAAGACGTTGGATCAAGTGTGATTACACGCTTTTTCGAACACCCCCGCATTATATGCGTGGGGGCTGAAGCCGACGACTGCAAACTTTCAGGTTATATACATACATAAACGGCCGCACATGAGGCACTATAACACTTTCGGGCAAAAGTATAAATACAACCTTTCTAATCAAAATAGCATTGTTTTTACAATTCAGATACATGGCACTCGAACATGGTGCTCTTTGAGCACTGAGCCTCTATTAAACGAGCGCCTTCTAGGACTTCTTCAAAATAGTGCTCGACCGGGTCCTGGCCTCCCGCCAGACCCCGGTTTGCAATAGCGGTGGTCTCCATCCCTGTCCAATATGTTTTCACGCGGGCAAGAACCATCCGCGCACCCTCTATGCACGCCGACCTCTTCACAGCGTCGATATGCGACACATCCCCAAGGAATCGTTGCACTAAACCGAAATAACTGTCCGGCCTTGGTCCCTTCGGCCAAAGGTGATCCACGACAGACCTCATAGCAAGCCCGGACAACCTATGGAGCTCGGCCCACTCGGCCATTCGTTCATTCAACGGCAGCAGACGCGTCGGAGCACTGAACTGCGACCAGAACAACCTTTCCACCTCATGATCTTTCTGATCTTTGAAAAACTCAGTCGCATCAGCAGCACTCTTTGCCAAGTCTGAATACGCGTCTGCAACACTCCATAATTGATCCAGAGGGGCATACTTCGGATCTCCAAATTTCATCCGCAACATAAAGGGCCTCCCAGCCGCGATATCTTTGGCTTCACGAAGCTCCTCCCTCACCCCTCTCATTTCAGAGTGGGTTTCCTTGGCCGCTGCCAAGGCCTTCTTCAGGTTAGCCGCTTTCGCTTGGCTTTCCCTTTCAAGGAGCTCACATCGGCCGGCAGCATCTTTCAGCTCAACAACCATCTTGGCTATTTTATCTTCGCTCCGGCGATGAGCAGCCCGCTCGGCTCTTAACACTTCGGCCGCCTTTAGGGCGGCCGCATCACTTATCATGGCTTGTTCCTTGGCTCGGGCAAGTTCCGCCCGAAGGGTCTCCACGGCAGCAGCTCCATCTGCAGTCACAACATATTATAGATACTAGCATCATTCTCCTCTTAATATTTGCTAACAATCCGAACATACATACCCTGTGCCTCATCAAGCCGCTTGTTCACAAGCGCGATGTCGGCATCCGCCACGTCAAGCTGCCGCTTCAGTTCGGCAAAATTAGCAGTCCGGTCAGCCGCCGGACACTCAGCCGCCTGCACATAACACAGTGTGATCATTACCTGGGACTATGATCCCCGGTTTGCCGCCTCGGGACGACAACCAGAGTCTCAGGGGCTACTATCTATACAGAGCACACCTAGCGTTTGTGGTACAGCCGAAAATATACATATTACTTTGTGTACCTCAAAGCCTTTGAATAGGCTTGTAAAAGCCTCATTCAACCCGCTTTTGGCAGATGAAATCCTTTCAAATACCGTACCCATTAAGGTACGATGCGCCTCTGAGATAGCCGCTTGCTCCAGAAGACCCGTCAGTGTGTCTGGCTGTGTGCCGGACAATCCCGGACTCTTCTTGTTGCTCTCCTTGGGAGCCAGATACTCCGGGCTTCGGGCGGCCTTACCTTCTGGCCTTGGCGGATCAGGAGAAATCCTCCGTGACGACACCTCGGGGTCATCCTTCCCATGGGGCGGGGAGGTAGGAGGAGGCGTTTCAGTCTCCATCATCTCCGGAAGAAGATCCCCCGAAGACGAACTCTGTTGAGAAGGGCTACAAGCCGGACTACAAGAGATAGGTCTCAGTTATTATTCTCAGAGATAAAGCGGGATATATTTACCAAAGTATTCTTGATTCACTTACAGCTCGATGGAGGGCTGGCCCTCTTGCGGGCGTTGTACGGTGAGGACGCCCTCTAGGGCAGGGCCCCCTGGCGAAGGTTTCTCCCCTCGTTTGGAAACCTCCGCTTCCAAGTCTTCGGAGGCGGCCCTTTTCTTCCCGTCGGGGGAGGGGATTTTAGATTCACCTTCCCGATTATCCTCCTTGGCGGAGGCACTTACTCCCCCGGTTTGGATGTGTAAGGTATGAAGCCCGCCAGTGGCTTCTCTATTCCTCCCCTCGTCTCCTCCTGATGGCACCTGATATGGTGCGCGCTCAAGCATCCTGGTTAGTAAAGGATCCGGCGAGCCTTCGGGAAGGGGGACCGAACACCTGATCCTCTCCGCCTTTCTTATCCAGTCCTAGCCGAGAGCAATTTTTCAGGTTAATGTTTTGACAAATATAAAGACAGCGTGTTCGGCCGGGAAATTACTTACTTGGGTATCTGGACAGTTACAGTTGAGACCCGCATCCTCGGTGGTGTCCAGACACTTTATTCGTGATCCGAAGAACAATCTGTACATCCCTTCAAGCGTCATGCCGAAGAATTGTTGAATAGTTCACGGTCCTTCCGGGTTGAACTCCCACATACGAAGAGATCGACGTTGGCTCGGCAGGACCCAACAAACTAGCATTACTTGCATTACCTTGACAAGACTGACATCCCACTTGAGGAGATCTCGAATGCGGCTTTGCAATGTTGGTACGTCATTAATTGACCCCCAGTCCAGTCCCTTGTTGACCCATGATGCCAGTTGAGGCGGAGGGCCCGAGCGGAAGGCAGGGGCGGCCGCCCGCTTTGTACCTCGGGGAGCTGTGATGTAGAACCACTCCCGTTACCATAAGTCAGACACCTCCAGGAAGGAACCCATCGGCCATAGGGCATTAACGCCTCTGCTTATTACAGCGCCTCCGCACTCCTGTGTCGCCCGTTAATGACCCACAAGTATAGGGGATCTATCGTAGTCCTTTCGATAAGTAAGAGTGTCGAACCCAACGAGGAGCAGAAGGAAATGACAAGCGGTTTCCAGTAAGGTTTTCTCTGCAAGCACTGAAATTGTAGGTAATAGATAGTTTTGTGATAAGATAAACAGTAACGAGCAATAAGTAAATAAAGTAAATAAAGTGCAGCAAGGTGGCCCAATCCTTTATGTAGCAAAGGATAAGCCTGGACAATTTCTAATAATAATAAAGGAGCTCCCAAGGACACATTGGGAATTATCGTCAAGCTACTTTTCATCACGTTCATATGATTCGCGTTCGGTACTTTGATAATTTGATATGTGGGTGGACCGGTACTTGGGTACCCCCCTAACTTGGACAAGCATCCCACTTATGATTAACCCCTATTGCAAACATCCGCAACTACAAAAGAAGTATTAAGGTAAACCTAACCACAGCATTAAACATATGGACCCATATCAGCCCCCAACGAAGCAACGCATAAACTAGGGTTTAAGCTTCTGTCACTCTAGCAACCCATCATCTACTTATTACTTCCCCATGCCTTCCTCTACGCCCAAATAATGGTGAAGTGTCATGTAGTCGACGTTCACATAACACCACTAGAGGAAAAGACAACATACATCTCATCAAAATATCAAACGAATACCAAATTCACATGACTACTAATAGCAAGACTTCACCCATGTCCTCAGGAACAAACGTAACTACACACAAATCATATTCATGTTCATAATCAGAGGAGTAATAATATGCATAAAGGATCTGAACATATGATCTTCCACCAAGTAAACCAATTAGCATCAACTACAAGGAGTAATCAACACTACTAGCAACCCACATGTACCAATTTGTGGTTTTGATACAAGATTGGATACAAGAGATGAACTAGGGTTTTGAGAGGAGATGGTGCTGGTGAAGATGTTGATGGAGATTGACCCCCTCACGATGAGAGGATCGTTGGTGATGACATTGGTGATGATTTCCCCCTCCCGGAGGGAAGTGTCCCCGGCAGAACAGCTCCGCCAGAGCCCTAGATTGATTCCGCCAAGGTTCCATCTCGTGGCGGCGGAGTTTCATCCCGTAAGCTTGCCCCTGATTTTTTCTAGGTTAAAAGTGATGATATAGCAAAAGATGGACACCGGAGGCCCACCAGGGGGGCCAGGAGATAGGGGCGCGCCCTATAGGGGGGGGCGCCCCCTGTCTCCTGGACAGGGTGTGGGCCCCCTGGCCTATTTCTTTTGCTCAAAAATTCTTATTAAATCCAAAAAGTTGTTTTGTGGAGTTTCAGGACTTTTGGAGCTGTGCAGAATAGGTTTCCAACGTTTGCTCCTTTTCCAGCCAGAATTCCAGGTGCCGGCATTCCCTCTCTTCATGGTAAACCTTGTAAAATAAGAGAGAATAGCCATAAGTATTGAGATATAATGGGTAATAACAGCCCATAATGCAATAAATATTGATATAAAAGCATGATGCAAAATGGACGTATCAACTCCCCCAAGCTTATACCTCGCTTGTCCTCAAGCGGAAGCCGAAATCGAAAAATATGTCCATATGTTTAGAGATAGAGGTGTCGATAAAAAAATACGGACATGAGGGCATCATGATCATTCTAATAACAACAACATATATAGATTTTGTCATATGATTTCCTATGCTCAAGTAACAAGCAATTCACAATGCCGAGTATGGTTCAAAAACTTCATTGGGAACTAACAAACTATATTCTCGGTCATTGATGCAATTGCAATTTATCGTAACATCAGAAAGTGTCAATAATAGAGCTTTTCAGCAAGATCACATACTCAACTATCTCGTAGTCTCCTACCATTGCTAACACTCATGCAGTACTTGTGGTTATAGAGTTTCAGCCGGACACTGAGAAAGATAGGGGCTTATTGTGTTGCCTCCCAACGTATTCACCTTTAGGTGATGTCAACAATAATAGCCCATGCTAACTTACATCCAATTGGATATATATATAAATCATGATCTTTCAAACACAAGGAGCTTTCCAAAGGATAAAATGAAAAAGGGAAAGGTGAGGATCACCTTGACTCAAGCATAAAGTAAAAACATAAAGTAAAAGATAGGCCCTTCGCAGAGGGAAGCAGAGGTTGTCATGCGCGTTTAGGGTTGATGCATAAAATCTTAATGCAAAAGAACGTCACTTTATATTGCCCCTTGTATGTGGACCTTTATTATGTAGTCCGTCGCTTTTATTACTTCCACAACAAGTTCGTACAAAGCTTATTTTCTCCGCACTAATAAGTCATACATATTTAGAGAGCAATTTTTATTGCTTGCACCGATGACAACTTACTTGAAGGATCTTACTCAATCCATAGGTAGGTATGGTGGACTCTCATGGCAAAACTGGGTTTAAGGGTAATTGGAAGCACAAGTAGTATCTCTACTTGGTGCAAGGAATTTGGCTAGCATGAGGGGGAAAGGCAAGCTCAACATGTTTGGAAGGTCAATGACAATATACTTTAACTGAGATGTCGGAAAACATAAACCATTACGTTGTCTTCCTTGTCCAACATCAACTCTTTTAGCATGTCATACTTAATGGGTGCTTCACAATCATAAAAGATGTCTAAGATAATATATCTATATGTGAACCCCTTGTTCCTTATCACTTCCTATTAATTGCAACGATGACCAAGGCTATGTTCATCAACTCTCAACAATTTTTATGCCTCATACTTTCTATGTGTGAAGTTATCACTATCCATAAGATCAATATGAACTCTTTTATTCTTTCTACTTTCTCAAGATCATAGCAACATAGCAAAGCCCTTGACTCAACACTAATCTTTATTATAGATAGCACACGGACTCGATTACATAAAGAGATCACAAAGCAAAACTCAAACTACTTGATATCAAAACTTCAATCTACTAGATCAAGATACTACTAAAAGGATTGAACTAAATAAAGCGGTAAAGATAGGAGTGTGATGGTGATACGATACCGGGGCACCTCCCCCAAGCTTGGCAGTTGCCAATGGGAGTGCCCATACCCATGTGATTATTTCCTCGGAGGTGGTGAAGTAGGAGTTGTTGATGATGTAGGCTTGTCGTTCGTCTTCCAAGGCATAGGCTCTCCATCATAAAAGGATGATCGAGTCTCTGGGATCCTTAAATATGCAGCCAAACTCATTCGCTTGAATCTATATTCATACTCACAGTTCTGGTTTTGCAGGCCATAGATCCGGGCTTGGAGGTGCTCGATTTTCTCTTGAAGCTTGAAGATGGTCTCCCCAATGACTTTAGCATCTAGCTTGTGGTTGTTGGTGAACTCCGTGATCATCATCTGGTTGGCGTTGAGTCCACGCTCCACCATCCCTTGACACTTGAAAACTTCCTGCTCCACGACTTCGAGCTTTGTCTCCACGCTCCCGGCACGCCTTGGTCCCTCCACATCGCGGATGTGCAGCACCCCCTCATGCATCTCAATGGTTTGAGGGTGTTGCAGTACCTCCGTGAGATAGGGGTTGATAACCCTCTCGAAAAACTTGTCCTTGGGAGCGCTTGGAGACGCCATGATGCTCTAGATCTGAAACAGAAATAGCTCAAAATGAAAACAGAGGATATTTGCGTGATACGGTGGTCAAAACCTTCAGGAGTATATATAATGAATTTTTACTGACAAAAATACGTAACATACAAGAAAATGGAGTTCGGGAGGCACACGAGGTGCCCACGAGACAGGGGGGCGCCCTATAGGGGGGGGGCGCCCTCCACTCTCGTGGGAGCCTCGTGTCCCTTTCGGACTACTTCTTTCTTCCTAAAATTCTTAAATAATCCAAAACTGATAAAAATTGCCATTAAAGTTGTTTTGGAGTCGGTTTCCTTACTATACCACATACCTATACCTTTTCAGAGTCTGGAACATTCTGGAAAGTGTCCCTTATGCATTCCTCAGGGGTTACGGTTTCAATAATATTAGTTTCAACATTGATAGGATTACCTGAAATATAGTGTTTAATTCTTTGACCGTTAACCACCATTGGACTTGTGCCTTCGAAGTTGTTAATTTTTATAGCACCAAAATGATAGACCTCCTCAATAACGTAGGGACCTTCCCATTTTGAGAGAAGTTTTCCTGCAAAAAATCTTAAACGAGAGTTGAATAATAACACATAATCTCCAACGTTAAACTCATGCTTTTGTATCCTCTTATCATGCCAGCATTTGACTTTTTCTTTGAAAAGCTTGGCATTCTCATAGGCTTGGGTTCTCCATTCATCAAGTGAGCTAATATCAAACAACATCTTCTCATCGACAAGTTTGAAGTCATAATTGATCTCTTTAATAGCCCAATATGCTTTATGTTCAAGTTCAAGAGGTAAATGACACGCTTTTCTGTAAACCATCTTATAAGGAGATGATGAGGACATCAATACCATTGTTACACCCACAACCCCTGCTGCTATACATACTGGACCAATTACTAGAGCTCGCGCACGCCAACTAAATTACCAGGTACTTCCGTTTCTTGGTAATGATTCTAATGTTCATGAGAATATGATGCTGCCTAAATTGGATACATTTGTTTTGCTTACAAATGAAGGGCCTATCTTGGAGAAGGATGAACATTAGAGCAAGAGAAAGCATGGAGATGATGGCATGCGCAAGGGGAACAAGAACGGAGTTACGAGTGATGATTTCAGGTCTTTGAAGCCACCATAACGAGTGCATGAAGGCTTGGACGAAATATACAAGATGCCACTTCATAAATTTCGTCCAGAGGCTATTATAGGTGTTGCGTCACCTTTTTATTGGGCCAGGCCCATGTAATTTCGAAATACATTAGTATAGGCTATTTTTAGAGTCCGTATGTGTGGGGAAACAAGAGATAGGGTTGATTTCAGACCCCTCCACCAAGGGCCACGAAATTCCCCCTCTCTTCCTCCATATATACAGCCCTTAGGGCACCGTTTAGACTTTGAGTTTTGTTTAGATTAAAGTTCGCCATAGCTGCAACTTCGCGTACTTCGTTTGTGTTCAACGACCAGACAAAGGCGTCACAGAACCCCACCTTGATCAATAAAGCTTTCATCTTATATTCATAATATCCAGATTGCAATCTCAGTTTCTTGCTTGTTCTTCGTTTGCTCGCAGGAAATAGACCCTCGTGGTCAGGTTGATCGTGCTCCGGCGTGGTCAATAACCTCTCGGAGTTGGTTTAGCGATTGCTAAGGCGCGACGTCCTCGCACGTTCGTAGTCGGATCGTCAAAGTCGACTTCCACCAAAGCGAAATCCATCATCTCATCGAAAGACGGGACACCTTTGCCTTTATCAAGTGGTATCAGTTTTCAGGTTGCTCGGTGAGATTTTATAGTTTTTCGTAGTTTAGATCGAGTCTGTTCTTCATACCTATAGTCCACGAAAAAGCCACAAAAAAATTAGGGTTATCATCATATCCGAACCAGTCTGAGCCATTACATAATCTTTTCTATATTTGTGTTGTTAAATTTGCGGTTGCATCGTCGTGTCTAGTTGCTGGTCTTAGTGTCTAGTCCTTTAGAGTTTCGAGTTCTGTTCACAAGTTGTCACGCCGCCGCCGCATCATCATCATCACCGCTACCATATACCACCATCGTCATCACCGCTGCCATATACCACATATCCACCTCCATCACGCTAATCCGAGTCCACCTGCAACATATATCTGCCACCAGTCCGAGTTCCACCAGATTCATCTCCGCCACCAGTCCGAGTTCCACCAGATTCATCTCCGCCACCAGTCCTAGTCCGCGTCCAGTATTTGTTGCTTTGTTTTCGACTTCCAGATAACGCCATACTCCGAGTCGTGATAGAGAAGGACTCCCGAACTTTCGTGTTACCCGCAGTAGAAAAATAGCTCAAGTTTCAAAAAAAAACTAAGTCCGGAAAATTCTGGCTAGGCAGTTTCTAGACCATTTGTAGACTTTTTTGAAAAAAAATTGTTGCGGAGCAAAAAAAAAGTGCAAAAAAAGTGAAAAAAAGAGAGAAAAAATTCAGAGTGTGCTCCTCCCTTGTTTACGTGTAGCACCATGATTTTGTTAGTGTTCTAGGCTTGCGTCTCTAGCACAGTCTAGCCTAGGACCAGCACAGTACCGTCGTTGAGCGTTTATTCAACTTTGCATCTCTGAATTGATTATTGCTGACCCTTTTTGCTACCATATTATAAGCCTTCCCAGCTCCACATACATCTACGTCGTGCGTTTGATTCTCCCTGGTAATCGCTCTATCCAAGCTTTGAGAGTTTTGACTACAACAGTTGCCGATCACCACCTGCTGCTGGGTAAGAACTGGTAAGAATTTGAGATTCGCTTGAAGGATTTGTGACACACCACCACCACCACCGCTTCCTAGTAGTCTGTAGAATCATATTATTTGTGTTTCTATTGCTGCTAACCATGCCAGGATCACAAGCCGATGAGACTGATTGGGAGAACCTGACGAACAAACAGCTACATGATAAATTTCAGCAAATGATGAGTGGACAGATGCAAGATGTGCTAAACAGATTTGACGAGGCCATGGAGAAGATAGATGGCATTGAGAAGACGTTCGAAACAAAGCTTGATAGCAAGTTTAATGAATTGCTCGCGCGTTTTCCACAACCACCGCCGGCTGCACCTATCGCACCTCTGCAACAACAACAACAACAACAACGCCTCCTTCCGAATCAGTATGGACGAACGAAGCATGTTCCTATTGAGGATGGCCAAACTTCTGGTGCTGTTGTTCCTGTTGTTGATGTTTCTTTGGCTCGTGCTACTGCTGCTGCTGGTACCCAGGAGGATGATGAGTATGCGGGCGATTATGAGGATGAGGTTGATCAAAATCAGAACTACGTGCAGCCACCAGCACGACCACCAGCAGGTCGACCTCAGGTATATATTCGTAATGGTAGGCCTGCACCACCACCTCAGGTACGAGATGATGTCCATATTTCTAAACTAAAATTGAATATTCCATCATTTGAGGGTAGATATGTTCCTGATATATATCTTACTTGGGAGTTAGAAACTGAACAACGATTTACATGTTTACAATATCCTAAGGAGAGACGGGTTGCTGCTGCTGTTTGTGCTTTCACTAGTTTTGCATGTGTATGGTGGTCTGAACATTGTAGATTATATCCTATTCCAACTACTTGGGCTGCTTTGAAAACTGTTATGCGTACGCGTTGGGTTCCACCATATTATCAACGTGAATTGCTTCAAAAATTGCAGCGTTTAAGACAAGGGAAAAATTCTGTAGAAGAATATTATCAGGAATTACAAACTGGCATGATTAGATGTGGTATTGTTGAGGAGAATGAAGCTATGCTTGCACGTTTTCTGGGTGGATTAAATAGAGAGGTTCAGACCATTCTAGACTATAAGGAGTATACTAATATCGCTCATTTATTCCATCTTGCTTGTAAAGCTGAACGTGAAGTGCAGGATCGACAAGCATTGGCGCGAACTAACTTTTCTGCAGGCCGACCTTCATCATGGACACCGCGTGCATCTTCTACTTCAACTGCACCAGCACCTCAATCAGGTGCCTCCTCCAGTCGTGATACAAGAAAACAGGCACAACCACCATTATCTGCCAAGAGCGCACCTGTCGGGCCTGCACAGAGTTCTTCCTCTTCCATGGCATCAACAAGGCACACAAGTGATATTATTTGTCGTCGTTGTAAGGGAGGAGGTCATTACGCGAGAGAATGCAGATCTCAGCGTGTGATGATTGCTACCGAGGATGGTGGATATGAGTCCGCTTGTGACTATGATGAGGAGACTTTGGCTCTTATTACACGTGAAGAACATGGTGGAGATGATTCTGATCATGAGACGCAATACATGGCTCCTGAAGACGCTGACAGGTATGAATGTTTAGTTGCTCAACGTGTTCTGAGTGTGCAGGTCACACAAGCTGAGCAAAATCAGAGGCACAATTTGTTCCATACCAAGGAAGTTGTGAAGGAGCGTTCTGTGCGCGTCATCATAGACGGAGGTAGCTGCAACAACTTGGCTAGCATGGAGATGGTGGAGAAGCTTTCTCTCACCACAAGACCACATCCACATCCTTACTACATCCAATGGTTCAACAACAGCGGCAAGGTTAAGGTAACACGTACTGTTCGTGTGCATTTTAGTATCTCTACATATGCTGATTATGTTGATTGTGATGTGGTACCTATGCAAGCATGTTTCTTATTACTTGGTAGACCATGGCAATTTGATAAAAAAATTGTACACCATGGTAGAAACAATCAGTATACTCTTGTTCATAAGGATAAAAATATTACTTTGCTTCCTATGACTCCTGATTCTATTTTGAAAGATGATATTAATAGAGCTAATAAAGCAAAACAGGAGAAGAATAAGAGTGAAAAACAGATTGTGGCAAAAGAATTTGAGCAACAAATGAAGCCTAATAATAAACCATCTAGTGTTGCTTCTGAATTAAATTGAAAAGTGCATGTTTATTTGCCACCAAATCTGATATTGATGAGCTAGATTTCAGCAAATCTGTTTGCTATGCTTTTGTGTGCAAAGAGGCATTATTTTCATTCGAGGACGTGCCTTCCTCTTTGCCTCCTGCTGTCACTAACATTTTGCAGGAGTTCGCTAACGTCTTTCCACAAGACGTGCCACCGGGATTACCGACCATTCGAGGGATTGAGCATCAGATTGACTTAATTCCCGGTGCTTCACTGCCAAACCGTGCGCCATACCGTACCAATCCAGAGGAGACGAAGGAGATTATGCGTCAAGTACAAGAGCTTCTCGACAAAGGTTATATACGCGAATCCCTTAGTCCTTGTGCTGTTCCTATTATTCTAGTGCCGAAAAAGGATGGTACATCACGTATGTGTGTTGATTGTAGAGGCATTAATAATATTACTATTCGTTATCGTCATCCTATTCCTAGGCTAGATGATATGCTTGATGAATTGAGTGGCTCTACAATATTCTCCAAAGTTGATTTGCGTAGTGGATACCATCAAATTCGTATGAAATTGGGAGATGAATGGAAAACAGCATTTAAAACTAAGTTTGGATTATATGAGTGGTTAGTCATGCCTTTTGGGTTAACTAATGCACCTAGTACTTTCATGAGATTAATGAACGAAGTTTTACGTGCTTTCATTGGACGATTTGTGGTAGTTTACTTTGATGACATATTGATTTATAGCAGATCTTTGGAAGAACATTTGGAACATTTACGTGCTGTTTTTATTGCTCTACGTGATGCACGTTTGTTTGGTAACCTTGGGAAGTGCACCTTTTGCACCGACCGAGTATCTTTTCTTGGCTATGTTGTTACTCCACAGGGAATTGAAGTTGATAAAGCCAAGATTGACGCTATTGAGAGTTGGCCGCAGCCCAAAACGGTCACACAAGTGAGGAGTTTTCTTGGCCTCGCTGGATTCTATAGGCGTTTTGTGCGAGATTTCAGCACCATTGCTGCACCTCTCAATGAGCTTACAAAGAAAGATGTGCCTTTTCTTTGGGGTACCGCACAGGAAGAAGCCTTCACGGTATTGAAAGATAAGTTGACACATGCTCCTTTACTCCAACTTCCTGATTTTAATAAGACTTTTGAGCTTGAATGTGATGCTAGTGGAATTGGATTAGGAGGTGTGTTATTACAAGATGGCAAACCTGTTGCATATTTTTCTGAAAAATTGAGTGGGCCTAGTCTGAATTATTCTACTTATGATAAAGAATTATATGCTCTTGTTCGGACTTTAGAAACATGGCAACATTATTTATGGCCCAAAGAATTTGTTATACATTCTGATCATGAATCTTTGAAACATATTAAAAGTCAAGCTAAACTGAATCGTAGACATGCTAAATGGGTTGAATTCATTGAGACTTTCCCTTATGTCATTAAACACAAGAAGGGAAAAGAAAATGTTATTGCTGATGCATTGTCTCGTCGCTATACTATGCTTTCACAACTTGACTTCAAAATATTTGGTTTGGAGACCATCAAATATCAATATGTGCATGATGCTGATTTTAAAGATGTAATGCAGAATTGTAAAGAAGGAAGAATGTGGAACAAGTTCGTCGTTAACGATGGATTTGTGTTTCGTGCTAACAAGCTATGCATTCTAGCTAGCTCTGTTCGTCTTTTGTTGTTGCAGGAGGCGCATGGAGGAGGATTAATGGGACACTTTGGCGTGAAGAAGACGGAGGATGTACTTTCTACACATTTCTTTTGGCCAAAGATGAGACGGGATGTTGAGCGTTTTATTGCTCGCTGCACTACATGTCAAAAAGCTAAGTCACGACTCAATCCTCATGGTTTATATATGCCTTTGCCTGTACCTAGTGTTCCTTGGGAGGATATATCTATGGACTTTGTTTTAGGTTTACCTCGAACAAAGAAGGGGAGGGATAGCATATTTGTTGTCGTGGATAGATTCTCGAAAATGGCACACTTTATACCATGTCATAAAAGCGATGATGCTGTTAATGTTGCTGATTTGTTCTTTCGTGAAATTATTCGCTTGCATGGTGTGCCAAATACTATTGTTTCAGATCGTGATACTAAATTTCTTAGCCACTTTTGGAGATGTTTATGGGCTAAGTTGGGGACTAAACTGCTTTTTAGTACTACTTGTCACCCCCAAACTGATGGACAAACTGAAGTAGTCAATAGAACATTGTCTACTATGCTTAGGGCTGTTTTGAAGAATAATAAGAAAATGTGGGAGGAATGCTTGCCTCATATTGAATTTGCTTATAATCGTTCATTGCATTCTACTACTAAGATGTGCCCTTTTGAAGTTGTGTATGGTTTCCTACCTCGTGCACCTATTGATTTGTTGCCTCTTCCATCTTCGGAGAAGGTTAATTTTGATGCTAAACAACATGCTGAATTGATTTTAAAAATGCATGAGTTAACTAAGGAAAACATTGAGCGTATGAATGCTAAATATAAACTTGCTGGAGATAAGGGTAGAAAACATGTTGTGTTTGCACCTGGAGATCTTGTTTGGTTACATTTGTGTAAAGATGGATTTCCTGATTTGCGCAAATCAAAGCTAATGCCACGTGCTGATGGTCCCTTTAAGGTGTTAGAGAAAATAAATTATAATGCATACAAACTTGAGCTGCCTGCAGATTTTGGGGTTAGTCCCACTTTTAACATTGCATATTTGAAGCCTTATTTGGGTGAGGAAGATGAACTTCCGTCGAGGACGACTTCATTTCAAGAAGGGGAGGATGATGAGGACATCAATACCATTGTTACACCCACAGACCCTGTTGCTATACATACCGGACCAATTACTAGAGCTCGCGCACGCCAACTAAATTACCAGGTACTTTCGTTTCTTGGTAATGATTCTAATGTTCATGAGAATATGATGCTGCCTAAATTGGATACATTTGTTTTGCTTACAAATGAAGGGCCTAGCTTGGAGAAGGATGAACATTGGAGCAAGAGAAAGCATGGAGATGATGGCATGCGCAAGGGGAACAAGAACGGAGTTACGAGTGATGATTTCAGGTCTTTGAAGCCACCATAATGAGTGCATGAAGCCTTGGACGAAATATACAAGATGCCACTTCATAAATTTCGTCCAGAGGCTATTATAGGTGCCGCGTCACCTTTTTATTGGGCCAGGCCCATGTAATTTCGAAATACATTAGTATAGGCTATTTTTAGAGTCCGTATGTGTGGGGAAACAAGAGATAGGGTTGATTTCGGACCCCTCCACCAAGGGCCACGAAATTCCCCCTCTCTTCCTCAATATATACAGCCCTTAGGGCACCGTTTAGACTTTGGGTTTTTCTTAGATTAAAGTTTGACATAGCTGCAACTTCGCGTACTTTGTTTGTGTTCAACGACCAGACAAAGGCGTCACAGAACCCCACCTTGATCAGTAAAGCTTTCATCTTATATTCGCAATATCCAGATTCCAATCTCAGTTTCTTGCTTGTTCTTCGTTTGCTCGCAGGAAATAGACCCTCGTGGTCAGGTTGATCGTGCTCCGGCGTGGTCAATAACCTCTTGGAGTTGGTTTAGCGATTGCTAAGGCGCGACGTCCTCGCACGTTCGTAGTCGGATCGTCAAAGTCGACTTCCACCAAAGTGAAATCCATCATCTCACCGAAAGACGAGACACCTTTGCCTCTATCAGGAGACATACCCATAGGATTTTTGTATGCAGTTCTATAGGCCCATAATGCGTCATCAAGTTTTTTGGACCAATTCTTTCTAGATCTATTCACAGTCTTTTGCAAAATTAATTTGAGCTCTCTATTGCTCAACTCTACTTGACCACTAGACTGCGGATGATAAGGAGATGCTATTTTATGATTGACATCATACTTAGCAAGCATCTTACGGAAAGCGCCATGAATAAAATGTGAACCGCCATCAGTCATAAGATATCTAGGGACTCCAAACCTCGGAAAAATAACTTCTTTAAGAATTTTAATAGAAGTGTTATGATCAGCACTACTAGTTGGAATAGCTTATACCCACTTAGTAACGTAATCAACAGCAACTAAAATATGTGTATAACCATTAGAGGCGGGAAAAGGTCCCATATAATCAAAGCCCCAAACATCAAACGGTTCAATAACAAGAGAATAATTCATAGGCATTTCTTGACATCTACTAATGTTACCTATTCTTTGACATTCATCACAGGATAAGACAAACTTACGAGCATCTTTGAAGAGAGTAGGCCAATAAAAACCAGATTGTAGTACCTTGTGTGCAGTTCTATCTCCAGCGTGGTGTCCTCCATAAGATTCAGAGTGACACTTATGTAGAATCTGTTCATGTTCATGCTCAGGCACACAACGTCTAATAACACCATCTACTCCTTTATAAAGGTGTGGATCATCCCAGAAGTAATGTCTTAAATCATAAAAGAACTTTTTCTTTTGCTGGTATGTGAAACTAGGCGGTAAATATTTAGCAACAATGTAATTAGCATAATCAGCATACCAAGGAGCAGTACGAGAAGCATTGATGACCGCTAATTGTTCATCAGGAAAGCTATCATTAATAGGTAGTGGGTCATCAAGAACATTCTCTAACCTAGACAAGTTGTCTGCAGCGGGGTTCTCAACTCCCTTTATATCAATAATATGCAAGTCAAATTCTTGGAGCAAGAGAACCCATCTAATGAGTCTAGGCTTAGCATCTTTCTTTTCCATAAGATATTTAATAGCAGCATGATCAGTGTGAATAGTAACTTTGGAATCAACAATATAAGGTCTAAACTTATCACATGCAAACACAACTGCTAAGAACTCTTTTTCTGTAGTAGCATAATTTCTCTGGGCAGTATCAAGAGTCTTACTAGCATACTGGATAACATTCAATTTCTTATCGACTCTTTGCCCTAAAACAGCACCTACAACATAATCACTAGCATCGCACATAATTTTAAAAGGTAAATTCCAATCAGGTGGCTGAACAATAGGTGCAGTGATCAAAGCTTTCTTAAGTACTTCAAACGCTTCTACACAATCATCATCAAAGACAAAAGGAATATCTTTTTTGCAATAAATTAGTCAGAGGCCTAGAGATTTTAGAAAAGTCCTTAATGAACCTCCTATAAAAACCGGCGTGACCAAGGAAACTTCTTATACCTTTTATGTCCTTGGGACATGGCATCTTTTCAATAGCATCAACTTTGGCTATATCAACTTCAATACCTCTCTCGGAGATCTTGTGCCCCAAGATAATGCCGTCATTAACCATAAAGTGAAAATTTTCCCAATTCAGGACGAGACTAGTGTCTTCGCATCTCTGCAAAACTCGATCAAGGTTGCTCAAACAATCATCAAAATAGGATCCATAGACAGAGAAGTCATCCATGAATACCTCACAAATCGTTTCACAAAAATTAGAGAATGTAGCCATCATGCATCTTTGAAAGGTAGCAGGTGCATTACATAAACCAAAAGGCATACGTCTATAAGCAAAATTACCAAAAGAGCAAGTAAAAGTAGTTTCAGATTGATCCTTCGTGACACAAGTATTTGAGAGAAGCCAGAATAACCATCTAGAAAGCAAAAATGTGTGTGTTTGGATAGTCTTTCTAGCATTTGATCAATAAAAGGTAAAGGGTAATGATCTTTCTTAGTAGCTTTATTTAACTTACGGAAATCAATTACCATCCTATAACCTGTAATAATTCTTTGCGGGATCAATTCATCTTTATCATTAGGAACAACCGTAATTCCTCCCTTTTTAGGGACACAATTAACAGGGCTTACCCATTCACTATCAGCAATGGGATAAATAATACCTGCCTCAAGGAGCTTTAGTATCTCCTTTCTTACCACTTCCTTCATCTTGGGATTTAATCGTCTTTGAGGATCTCTAACTGATTTGGCATCTTTCTCCACTGAAATCTTGTGTTGACATAATGTGGGACTAATGCCCTTAAGATCATCCAGAGTATATCCAATAGCTGCTCGGTGCTTCTTCAGAGTTTTCAATAATCTTTCTTCTTCTTTCTCTGAAAGGTTAGCACTAATAATAATAGGATATATTTATTTTTCATCAAGATAAGCATACTTAAGATTATTAGGTAATGGTTTGAGTTCAAACACGGGATCACCCTTGGGTGGAGGGGGATCCCCAAGAATTTCAATGGGAAGGTTATGTTTCAGCATAGGTTCTTGTTTAAGGAACATTTCATCTATTTCTTCCCTTTCCTTCATAAACATATCGTTTTCATGGTCTAGCAAATATTGTTCTAACGGATCAGTTGGAGGAACATCAATGGAAGCAAGACCAACAATCTCATCCTTACTAGGTGGTTCCCTTTCACGAGGTTGTCTACTAAACTTAGCGAAATTAAACTCATGAGACATACCATCTATACCGACAGTGACAATATTCTTTTCACAATTAATCTTAGCACTAGCAGTATTCAAGAAGGGTCTACCAAAAATAATGGGACAAAAATCATCTTGTGGGGAACCAAGAACAAGAAAATCAGCAGGGTATTTAACCTTCCCACACAAAACTTCAACATCTCTAACAATCCCAATAGGTTTAATGGTATCCCTATTAGCAAGCTTAATAGTAACATCAATGTCTTCTAATTCAACGGGTGCAATGTCGTGCATAATTTCTTTATAAAGATCATAAGGTATCGCACTAGCACCAGCACCCATATCACATAAGCCATGATAACAATGATCTCCTATTTTAACAGAAATAACAGGCATGCCTATGACAGGTCTACGTGTCTTAGTATCAGGTCTAGCAATATTAGCAGTCTCACCCAAGAAAGAAATAACATGCCCATCTAAGTCCTCATCCAAGAGATCTTTAACCATAGCAATACTAGGTTCAACATTAATTTGCTCAGGAGGTGTATAAGTCCTAGTATTACTCTCACGAACAACAGTCAAAGCTTTAGCATGATCCTTTATCCTAACAGGAAAAGGAGGTTTTTCAACATAAGCAGTAGGAACAATAGGATCACTATAGGTAATAGTCTTTTCTTCGACTGTAATAGGTGCAACTACTTTCACTTCAACAGGAGGGTTATATTTAAACCACTTCTCTTTAGGGAGATCAACGTGAGTAGCAAAAGATTCACAAAAAGTAGCTACTATCTCAGAGTCAAGTCCATACTTAGAGCTAAATCCACGAAAAGCATCGGTATCCATAAAAGATTTAACACAATCGAACTTAGGTGTCATACATGACTCCTTACCATCGTCGGAACCCCAATCTTCAGAGTTGCGTTTAATTCTTTCCAATAAGTCCCATTTGAAATCAATATTCTTCAGCATATAAGAACCAGCACAGGAAGTATCGAGCAGGTTGCGATTATCAAGAGAAAGCCGAGCATAAAAATTGTGAACAATCATTTCCCGAGAGAGCTCATGATTGGGGCATGAATATAACATTGACTTAAGCCTCCCCCAAGCTTGAGCGATGCTTTCTCCTTCGTGAGGCCAGAAATTATATATGTAATTATGATCACGATGAACAAGATGCATAGGATAGAACTTCTCATGAAATTCCAACTTCAATCGCTTATAATTCCAAGATCTCGTATCATCACATAGCCTATACCATGTCAATGCATCTACCTTCAAAGATAAAGGGAAGACCTTCCTTTTGACAACATCATCGGGAATACCTGCAAGCTTAAATAATCCACAAACTTCATCCACAAAGATAAGGTGTAAGTCGGGATGCAATGTTCCATCTCCTGCAAATGGATTAGCTAGCAGTTTCTCTATCATACCCGAAGGAATCTCAAAGTAAATATTTTCATAAAGTTCAGTAGGTTGAGGAGCAACTCTTTGCTCTTCTCGTTGGGGTGAAGATACCCCAAACAAGCCCTCAAAGGATTAGTTTCCATAGTGACAAGTAACAGAAAATTTCAGCACACTATATAAATGTTTCCTTACCAAGTTCCACTCACCAAAAGCGCTACACTCCCCGGCAACGGCGCCAGAAAAGAGTCTTGATGACCCACAAGTATAGGGGATCTATCGTAGTCCTTTCGATAAGTAAGAGTGTCGAACCCAATGAGGAGCAGAAGGAAATGACAAGCGGTTTTCAGTAAGGTTTTCTCTGCAAGCACTGAAATTGTAGGTAATAGATAGTTTTGTGATAAGATAAATAGTAACGAGCAACAAGTAAATAAAGTAAATAAAGTGCAGCAAGGTGGCCCAATCCTTTATGTAGCAAAGGATAAGCCTGGACAATTTCTAATAATAATAAAGGAGCTTCCGAGGACACATTGGGAATTATCGTCAAGCTAGTTTTCATCACGTTCATATGATTCGCGTTTGGTACTTTGATAATTTGATATGTGGGTGGACCGGTACTTGGGTACTACCCTAACTTGGACAAGCATCCCACTTATGATTAACCCCTATTGCAAGCATCGGCAACTACAAAAGAAGTATTAAGGTAAACCTAACCACAACATTAAACATATGGATCCATAACAGCCCCTAACGAAGCAACGCATAAACTAGGGTTTAAGCTTCTGTCACTCTAGCAACCCATCATCTACTTATTACTTCCCCATGCTTTCCTCTAGGCCCAAATAATGGTGAAGTGTCATGTAGTCGACATTCACATAACACCACTAGAGGAAAAGACAACATACATCTCATCAAAATATCGAACGAATACCAAATTCACATGACTACTAATAGCAAGACTTCACCCATGTCCTCAGGAACAAACGTAACTACTCACAAAGCATATTCATGTTCATAATCAAAGGAGTAATAATATGCATAAAGGATCTGAACATATGATCTTCCACCAAGTAAACCAATTAGCATCAACTACAAGGAGTAATCAACACTACTAGCAACCCACAGGTACCAATTTGTGGTTTTGATACAAGATTGGATACAAGAGATGAACTAGGGTTTTGAGAGGAGATGTTGCGGGTGAAGATGTTGATGGAGATTGACCCCTCCCGATGAGAGGATCGTTGCTGATGACGTTGGTGATGATTTCCCCCTCCCGGAGGGAAGTGTCCCCGGCAGAACAGCTCCGTTAGAGCCCTAGATTGATTCTGCCAAGGTTCTGTCTCATGGCGGCGGAGTTTCGTCCCGTAAGCTTGCCCCCGATTTTTTTCCAGTGTAAAAGTGATGATGTAGCAGAAGATGGACGTCGGAGGCCCACCAGGGGGCCCAGGAGATAGAGGGCGTGCCCTATAGGGGGGGGGCGCCCCCCTGTCTCCTGGACAGGGTGTGGGCCCCCTGGCCTATTTCTTTTGCTCAGAAATTCTTATTAAATCCAAAAGGTTGTTTCGTGGAGTTTCAGGACTTTTGGAGCTGTGCAGAATAGGTTTCCAACGTTTGCTCCTTTTCCAGTCGGAATTCCAGCTGCCGGCATTCCCCCTCTTCATGGTAAACCTTGTAAAATAAGAGATAATAGCCATAAGTGTTGAGATATAATGTGTAATAACAGCCTATAATGCAATAAATATTGATATAAAAGCATGATGCAAAATGGACGTATCACCCGTCGATCATCTTCGGCTTCACACTGAAGGTCTTGAGCCATAAGCCGAAGTGTGGGGTGATGTGGAGGAAGGCCTCACACACGACGATAAATGACAAGATGTGAAGGATAGAATCTGGAGCTAGATCATGGAAATCTAGCCCTTAATAGAACATGAACCCTCTCACAAAGGGATCAAGACTAAAACCTAGCCCTCGGAGGAAATGGAAAACAAATACGACACTCTCGTTGGGTTTGGGAGTGGGGATGACCTGCCCTTGAGCAGGCAGCCTGTGTGGGATTTCGGCGGTGAGATACCTGGCCTCCCTAAGCTTCTTGATGTCCTTCTCTGTGAGAGAGGAGGCCATCCACCGGCCTTGAAGGTTGGATCCGGACATGGTTGAAGGTCCGAAGCGCTTAGCTTGAGCCTTGGGTGTTGGAACTCGAGGAGGGGGAAGGGAAGGATCGAGCGTGGGAAGAAAAGGACAGGTCTTGGGCCCTTTATAAAGGGGGTGAATATCAAGCGTCACCCGCGTGACCGTTTGGAACTTACCTAAAATCAGGGAGTCATATTAACAAGCACGGTTGGGTTACCCACACCCGTATTGAAGAGAATCCCGTGATAAGGGGAACACGATCTCTGCTTCGACAAGACGTGCCAATAAAACCGCTTCGTAACACGTGTAGTGGCAGGCTGGGAAAACGGCTCGTAATGACCGGGCCGTGGTGTGATGTCACGCTATAAAAGTTGTCAGCAGATTAGATTTGTAAAATATTGTGCTCTCTACGGTGGTATGTGGAAATTATTTTGCAGAGCCGGACACGATCCTCATATTCAAGATCTTCTATGGAGTATTCGGAGAAGGAACCCGCCTTGCAATGCCGAAGACAATCTGCGCGCCGGACTCATCGTCATTGAAGCCTGGTTCAGGGGTTACTGAGGGAGTCCGGGATTAAGGGGTCCTCGGACAGCCGGACTATATACTTTGGCTGGACTGTTGGACTATGAAGATACAAGATTGAAGACTTCGTCCCGTGTCCGGGTGGGACTCTCCTTTGTGTGGAAGGCAAGCTTGGCAATTCGGATATGTAGATCTCCTTCTCTGTAACCGACTCTGTGTAACCCTAGCCCCCTCCGGTGTCTATATAAACTGGAGGGGTTTAGTCCGTAGGACAACATACAATCGTAATCATAGGCTAGCTTCTAGGGTTTAGCCTCTATGATCTCGTGGTAGATCAACTCTTGTAATACTCATATCATCAAGATCAATCGAGCAGGAAGTAGGGTATTACATCCATCGAGAGGGCCCGAACCTGGGTAAACATCGTGTCCCCCGTCTCCTGTTACCATTAGCCTTAGACGCATAGTTCGGGACCCCCTACCCGAGATCAGCCGGTTTTGACACCGACACCCACTCCTAGAGAAAATCTTGCATGGGCTTAAAATTCATCTTATTTTACTTTGAGGATGAATCTTCTATGTGCCTCCACTATATCTCATCATTTCAAAGTACCCAGGGGCACCACTAAAAAACAATTATGTGTTTTAGCATCCTGGCATCTCATTATTTTCTTCTCCAATTCCTATGTTATCTAATTCTTGCCCGAGAAATACCTACTACTTCAATTTCTTTTCCATCTTGCATAATATGGTTAACCACCATGTTAACAAATCCACCACAGATAAAAACGGGAACAAAACAAACGTAAAGGAATCTTGGAATGCACAATTGACAATTCATCCTTACAACATTCGACCGATTGTTAGCAAAAGCCAACAACTTTAAGTTGGTAAACAGCTCAAGTGACCGACCTTTTGTATTGTAAGAGTCAGAGCAAAATTCAGTGAACAAATATAACCTATATTCAGCATAATCATATACACTGGATTGTTTTTATGTGCACATAGTAAGAAAACTATACAAATACAAATACAAATACAAATAACAAATTTGCTCAGATCTATTCTGTGCGCGAGACAGGAAAACGAAAAATGATGGGAGGGAAAGTACTATTCTAAATCATCATTCTGTAGTCACGATCGCACATCGTCCCGGTGTCTGAAATATTGTCAATTGTGGTTAAGTTGGAGTTGGACTATCAGGCGAAAAACTCAAGCAGGAGCCTCTGAAGTACTAGTATCATCAGCAGGAGCCTCTGAAGTACTAGTATCAGCAGCAGGAGCCTCTGAAGTACTAGTATCAGCAGCAGGAGTCTCTGAAGTACTAGTATCAGCAGCAGGAGCCTCTGAAGTACTAGTATCAGCAGTTGGCATGTTGGATGCTCTATCAGGGAGTGAATTCACCTCTTCTCCTTCTGATGGTGCCACTATCGAAGCGGAATCCTCTGAGGCGATATCGGAAGCAGCATCTGAAGCAGCATATGATGATTCTGACTGTTCGGATGTTTCAGGCTGCTGTGGCTTCTGCAGACTCCAGTACATGATGCTAGCAGTCAATGTTAGGATCATTTTCTGATTCACCTGTACGAGAATTAGTTTAACATCATAAGATAAAGATAATTATGTATTTGATCTTTAGCGATATATAGCATGTTGTTTATTTCATAGCAATGGCCCATTACATCAATGATGTCTTCTGGTAACAGAAAAACAGAGCACCCGAGCTTCCGTGCAACACTGATGATGTAGGTTGCATTTAACTTCTTCTCGTCATCTGCAACAGTAAAAGGGTATGCGCGAATGAGGACGAAGGAATTGCAAAAGATATACGGGGCATGATTTCATTCGGTTCTCATGATGCGCCAAAAGAAAACACATAAAACTTTTTCTTTTCTTTTTTTGCGGGAGAGACCACATATAACTTAAGTTAAAAGGTCAGCAGGTAAAAGGAAAATCAATTCATTTGTGGACGAAGAACGCACCAATTACACCCTTCGATACAACCTTCCAGTTCACAACCCTTGGCTCTACAGCACTGAGAAGCTCAAGGAAAAAAATTCCACTCGATAAGTTCTTGTCCTGAAGCAAAGAGAGAATTATGAGGGTTTGCTGGACAGATATGACAACTGAAAAGGCAGGAGCAGAGCTTTCATTGTTTAGGCAGGGGCAGAACATAGACACAAAATATCTTTGTCAAATATTTTATTACACTTATTGGTCCCCTGTTAATTTTTCTGCAAGCTCAACTGCTGCTGAAAGGCAATGTGCAATCATAAAAGATCACCTTAAAACTTTCCATTCGAGAATTTCTCCCGGAAACCTTCACTTTGTTATTCGCCCAACTCAAGATATCAGCATCGGTTATTTCTTTTCCTTGGGATCCTTGAGAGTGGAATCTCAGTTTGTTTAACAGCTGGAGGATATTGAATCTCATCAATTGCCATAGAAGTGCTGAAATAAGACGTGAGATGATACTTAATATGGCAACTCCATCTAGAACAGAAAATAGAAGAAGGGAGGATGGATCATTATCAATGTCCATCTGCTACTTTTTATGACAGTTAAACAGTCATCTACCACGATGCACATTTTGGTAAAATTAACTCACCAACAATCAACTTCTTGTTTCCCTGAACAATATCATTTCCAGCTAGATTCACCATGGAAAACTTCAGATCCTTTCCAATATTTATAACTTGATTACAGTTCTCCAGTTTTCGAAATGGCATTTTTATTGGAGGTTTTGTCGCTAGCTTCCAGTTGACAGAGCCCGGATAGACTTTGTCGAGCACTTCTAGTAGAACCCACCTGCGTAGACATTTACATCACTCCTCTGTTCCCGAGAAACATGACCTGCCTCCGTTGAAAGCTTACCCAGTTCGAACATCTTCAAACACATTGTTCACGTATGTCGCAATTCCAAGGCTGTTGATCCACATTCGGAAGGCTCTCTCTTCTCGGCACAATATAACCTCATCTCGCGATGATGTTTGTGTGAGTGTAACCTGTCTGGTGTCAGTACTCAAACCGTTTCTGCATGTAAAAAATCATTCTACTTTGGTGAACATGAAATGGCATCACAGAACTACTAAGGATATGAGAACGCGTTCAGTATGCAGACCATAATAAAAAGACAGGCTTGATAACTAAGGTTCCTACAAAGAGTAGACAAGTAATTCTCACCTATGTTGGAATATTTGTGCAACAAATGCAAGGTTCAGATTTGGGGAGCCCTCAGTAATATCCTTTGGGCTCAAGTATCTTTTGCAGCCCAACTTCTCTGCTTGGTCAAGTACCACTTTCGCTCTTACGGCAGGATCCTTGGTGTCAAATGCAAGTATAGAGGAATGCTCTGGAGCAAGAGCTTTGATAAGATAGGCGTAGGCTTCAGCATCCTGTACAAGCCTACCTTGTAAGATAATTGATTGTTGTGCATCTAATAATAGAGTAATGGAGCAGTAAATGAAGATATGTTTTTGTTGGCACCACACATAAAAAATACGTTTCTATCATGCATGAGGTATTACTGAATTTGTACAAGGAATCTAGAAGGATTGCACCATTTGCATATTACAGATTGCAGCAGACAAAGTATTCAGACTTTGCTTCCCCAAAATAGTGTTTAATGACGCGTAAAAAATAGTGTTTAATGCATGCAACACTAATCCGTTGAAAGGAAGAGGACCAAACATGCAGTTACACATAAATTCTGGAAGAGACAAGCCTATTTGTTGCGTGAACCTTGATATCTGAGGAGAAGTTGGTAACAATTTTCTTATAGCCAGCTTTCTTGAGATGATAATTCATCCACTGAAGTAGTAACTTTTCAGGTGATAAGCTCAGCACTTCATCTATATCCTGTAAAATAATAAGTAAAATAAAATGTTATATGTCCAACACAAATATATTATGTCAATAAACGACATTACATAATGAAAAGAGTAATACCTTGCTGTCATCAAAAATTTCCACCAGCTGTGGCGTCCTCTTAAGATTTAGATCAGCCAAAAGTTGTATCTACTTACATGAAAATATATATTAAATAGTGTAATAGGACAGTTATACACATCTTTATGTAGTCTGTCTGCATCATAGTAGCATACATTGGGGATTTCAGGATTCACCTTTATAATTTGAGATATCAACCCAAGAACTAGATGAGCCTGCAATATTAAGCATAGGGTTAGTCATTACTGCCCTTCTTTTAATTAGTGTACTATTTTGCACTGAAAATGATATTGATGATTAAACATAAGGGGGATGCAGGTATCTATAACGTATATGTACATTATGGTTAAATAACTAAGGACATTACAAAATGAATTCCTGGAGATGTCCATCGGGAAAAAAAAAGAATTCCTGGAGATGTATTCGGCACCACCTTAAACTTTTGGAGACACGAGAAGAAAAAGAACACGTGGAGCACAACTAACAGCAGTGTGAACAAGAAAAATAACTGTGAGACGAATGTAAGATTTTCATGGTAACCGAGCATAAAGCAGTTTGAGATGAGGTAACAACGTCGGTAAAATCATATCCATATCCACACATACCACAAAAGGAAAATACTGATATCAATTAAATCTGGTTACCATATCAATAGTTAGAATAAAAATGTACTGCCACAGGTGGTAAGAGATGAATGCATACCCTTCCTTCCACCAAGTCTTGAGCGCCAAGATTCACAACAGTACATCCAATAGCCTTTGCAGAGTTGAGGCAAAGCGTATGGTTCTCATTTCTCTCCCATGGGTTAAGGATCCTTTTTTTGTTGATGGCTCTCTCATCAATAGTCCCAGGCACCGCTACATTGATCAATTTACTGACCGTTTTATCCAGTGACCAAATAAATAAGCAAGCATTAGACAGGACTGTCAAAATAACAGTGCATCATTTATATGTTGCCATAGCTGTAAAAACCAACACAATGCAGGTGGAAACACAGCATCAGCATCTCACCAGAGCACGACCCCGTCTCTGACGAGGTCGAACAAATCATTGCCCGCGGGGTCGATCGGCAGATACTTCTTCAGGAAAGGATCGTTGCCGAGGTACGCATTGATGTGCGCGACGTAGGACGACTTCTCTGCCTGGTTGGGGCTGTGGTGGATCAGCGTGGTGGTGCTCGACTTGAGGAACGACCACGAGTTCTTGCTCCCGCTCGCACCCGCCTTGGAGCTCACCCTCTCCTGCAGGTTCAGGTACTCCTGCAGCACAACGTATCAAGCATGTAACCCACGGTATCGAAATCAAGTGCCCCTAAGTTACCACTTGAAAGAACTAATGACATGATTGTCCCCTCCATCGATGTACCCGGAGGAATTGCTCGAACTCAATCTCCTGGTCGCTGTCGGGGCAAACCTCCGACAAGAAGGCAGCAATCTCCTCCTCGGAGACAACCTCGTTGAGCCCCTTCAGCTTCTTCATCAAGCCCGGCAGGTTCTTGGTGGTGACATGGCCGGACTCCCTCTTCAGAGTCACAAACTGCAATCACACCACACGACAGGATTGCACTTCGGAATTCCGAGTGGAACCGCAATGGGCACAGCGAAACGCGATTGGGAATAAAATGCAGCGGATTCGGGCGTGACCTTGGCCTTGAGCGATCGGAGCTCGACCTGCGTGAAGTGGCCCTGCAAGGAGGGGTCGGAGACGACGACCCCCACGAACCCGGACATCTATCTATCTGTCTCCGGCGGGGAGCCCAATTCTTGGGAGCGCCCTAGCGAACGCCGCTGCGGGACGCGCGGGCCTCAGATCAAAAGAGGAAATGCGGGGATCGATCGTCTCGTTCGCGCGCGCATTGGGGGATCGAATTGACGAGGGAGGGATCGCCGGACGAGCGCGTAATCGATCGATGGGAGGGTGCGGGGTGGTGGCGGTGGCGCCTTTGGCACGGTCGAATTGGTGGGAGATGTTCTTGCATGCTTTGCGCCAAATCTTTTTCTGTTTAGCTTACGACATTGGGGAGTGGCTTTTGTTGCGTTCCGGATTTTGTGGGGGCCGGGGACGGGAGACGGTAGGGGCAAGGATGAATTTCTACTTCGTTTTTTTTAATACTTTTTTTATCAATTCTTTGAATATTTTGGGAAATCTCATGTGTAGAGCTTTTTAGAAAGTTGTTACTCTTTTTTTTTGTGAAACATGATTTGACATATTATAAAAGTTCAAAGGATGTACAAAACATCTCAAACATCATAAAAACTGTTTTTGAGGTAACCTCGTCAAGATGGTGTTCCAGCAATTTATGTAGATCGAAAAAACTGGAAGAAAAAAATACAGAGTAATCTGGTTTATAAGGAAAATTATGTCAAAAACCACACATAAAAAAATTACAACAACCATAACACCAATGTGGAAGCATCTCACCATCACCAAACACGAAGTGACTGAAAACGGGGCATTCTGAAACATCTTCGAGAAAGAAAACAATGTCCGTGGGCACCGACGCCGTCAACATCGACCCCCATCGACCAAAAGCTTCAGCCCACACCTGCAAACAACTGCGCCACCGAAACTTGGTAAAAGATCCAGCCAAACCAACAACCACTATTGCCGATCCCACATGACCTAATGTTTGAGAAAGTACTCTTCGATAATGCATCCATGGAGGAGAAAGATGCCCTTGAGCGTCATCATCATCGACAATGACCCTCGTTGAATCAAATCTTTCGCTCAGAGCCTTGTTCCGCGCCACCTCCACAAGCCCCGGGTAGGGGGGCACTAGGCCACAACTCCATTTGTATTCATCAATGGCGAACTGCACCAACTGAAGCAGATGGACATCACGACCACACATCACCGTTGAGGACTGCTTGAGTAGATACTAGCATCACTGACTACCTCAATGTATGAAATATGCCCTAGAGGCAATAATAAATATATTATTATATTTCCATGTTCATAATTCAGTTTATATTTTTGTGGGACGCTGCTTCGGTGACTTAAGGAACCTGCCTTTGGGTCTATGACAGGTGGGCCTAACAGGTGGTTGGCCCACCTATCATAGACCCAAAGGTAGGTGCCTTTAAGGCACCAAAGCTCAATCCATTTTTGTGCTATAGTTGCATTGGTTCTTGAGTATGAGATTTGAAGGAAAACTCAATTGCATGTGTGAAACCATAAACAAGAGTAGACAAGCAACCAGAAAGAAATATACATCTATAGATCAAACACGATGGCATGCATATAAATGAAGATAAACAAATAATTCACCACATGATCAACAACGTTGCTACAAATACATCAGATTAACCATAATCATGTAGGGCAGCTCATATGACTATTGTATTGAACATCTAAACACGTCAAGATGGAGAGATTACAACTTTGACTACTACCTGAACCCGTAGTCAAAGTTGATCGAGGTTGGTGATGATGAAGATGGCTCCCCATTCGACAGAGTTCCGTTCAGAGCTGAAAACAAAAATCGCCTCGAAAATGTGATTGGACGTCGGAGGAAAAATGCTTGATAATTAGAGTAGAGGTTTCGCTGGATATATATAGGTCATCGGGCACCGGATGCCACCTGAGGGGGTGCCCACATGCCACAGGCGCCCCTATAAGGTGTGAACCGACACCCTATGAGCCCCACCAGGTGTAGGGTCTGCGTCACTGGTCCTCTCCTGGCATGAAACTTTCATAACCTTCTTTTTGTTTTTTCCACATAGCTTTTATGTGGTGTTTTTCTGAAATACTAAAAACATCAAAAAGGAATTAACACTGGTCACGAGATTAATATGTTAGTCCAATAGAAAACAATAACCCAAAGTGTATGTAATTGATACAATGTAGCATGAACCATACAAAAATTATAGACACATTGAAGACGTCAAATGGCTTTGAACCGAATTTCCAGCGAAGTACCGCCATAGGTTTGTTGGAAGTTTTGCCTCAGATTACAAAGTGCTGGTGGTGAAAAATTGCATGATATATAGCCAGGGGCACACCCCATGCATGTGTGCCATGCGTCCCCCTGGTCCACCCTTTGGCATGCTTCATCCTCCAGTGAAATATTGACGCCTGATTTTTGTTTCTTACATTTTTTAGAGTCCGGGAAGGTTCATATACCCACACTCGTTAAAACATGGAAAGTGCCTTCTCGATAATAATTATTAGGTTAGTCTAAAATATAAAATAATGCAAAAATGACATGAAATAAGCCTGATATCCCACTAAAATATTCAATGGCTTGTCGGAGATAACATGTAATCAACCACCTCGGTGAGCATCGTAGCTCCTTCGTAAGAGCCATTGATGGTCAACCATGTGCCTATTTGCAGCTACCAAATCTCCACCTCTCCTCTACCGCCATCATGTTCCTTCATAAAGTAGGGGGACCAAAGATCCTCCAAAACAAGAACTGTACAAAGCTTGTTTGACGAATTGTCGATGATGCTCTTGCGACTACCTCTAGCTTCAAGCTAGCACAAACTAGGAATATGATCGTCGCTAGCCACCAGTCATTTCTTGGACATGGTGGTGGCCTGCTCCACCCCGACATAGCGCCAAACACCTATAAGGAAAGACTTGACCTCAACCTAGCATGCACATCACTTCTCCGTGTGCTTCTCTTCTCACATGTCTCTACTCTGTCCGACCTCATTGCCGGAGAATGTCGGCTCTTCGCCACCTAAAGTTGTAGGTGGTTCCAAGGGTTGGTGAAAGATCGTGGATGTCGCCTAGAGGGGGTGAATAGGTGCTTTAAAATAATTATGGTTTTGGCTTGAACAAATGCGGAATAAACCTAGCGATTAATCTGTCAAGCACAAAACCTACAACAACTAGGCTCACCTATGTGCACCAACAACTTATGCTAAGCAAGATAAACAACTAAGTGATAGCAAGATATATGACAAGAAACAATATGGCTATCACAAAGTAAAGTGTATAAGTAAAGGGCTCGGGTAAGAGATAACCGATGCACGTGGAGACGATGATGTATCCCGAAGTTCACACCCTTGCGGATGCTAATCTCTATTTGGAGCCGCGGTGTGGAGGCACAATGCTCCCCAAGAAGACACTAGGGCCACCGTAATATCCTCACGCCCTCGCACAATGCAAGATGTCGTGATTCCACTAAGGGACCCTTGAGGGAAGTCACTGAACCTGTACAAATGGCAACCCTTGGGAGCAGTCACCAAACCCGTACACTTTGGCAACCCTTGGGGGCGGTCACCGGTACCCGTCAAATTGCTCGGGGCGATCTCCACAACCTAATTGGAGATCCCGACGCTTGCCCGGAGCTTTACACCATAATGATTGAGCTCCGAACACCACCAACCGTCTAGGGCGCCCAAGCACCCAAGAGTAATAAGCTTCTCAATTTGTAACTTCCACGTATCACTGTGGATAACTCAAACCGATGCACCAAATGCAATGGCAAGGGCACACGGAGTGCCCAAATCCTTCTCTCCCAAATCCCACCAAAGCAACTAATGCTAGGGAGGAAAATGGGAGGAAGAACAAGAAGGAGAACCCCAAGAACTCCAAGATCTAGATCCAAGGGGTGCCCCTCACATAGAGGAGAAGTGATTGGTGGAAATGTGGATCTAGACCTCCTCTCTCTTTTCCCTCGAAAACTAGCAAGAATCCATGGAGGGATTGAGAGTTAGCAAGCCTGAAGAAGGTCAACAATGGGGGAAGAACACGAACTCAAAGGATAAGCCTCAATGGGGAAGAAGACCCACTTTTATAGGAGGGGGAAAATCCAACCGTTATCGTCACAGTACGCACCGAGCGGTACTACCGCTCCAAGGAGCGATACTACCGCTAGGGTGGCAGTAGCCAAAATAAACACTACTGCAACGGGGCAACAAGGCGTACTACTGCCGGGGCGGTACTACCGCCTGAAAGGATCGATATAGTTGACTAGAGGGGTGGGGGTGAATAGGCAACTAACAATTTTTAACTTTTCTTTACCAAATTAAACTTTGCATCAAAGTAGGTTGTCTAGATATGCAACTAGGTGAACAACCTATATGATGCAACAACAACAACAAAAAGCACACAAGAAAGCAAGGGATATAACATAAGTAAGCGTGCAAAAGTAAAGGCATGAGATAACCAAGAGTTGAGCCAGTGAAGACGAGGATGTGTTACAGAAGTTCCTTCCTTTTGAGGGGAAGTACATCTCCGTTAGAGCGGTGTGGAGGCACAATGCTCCCCAAGAAGCCACTAGGGCCACCATATTCTCCTCACGCCCTCACACAATGCGAAATGTCGTGATTCCACTATTGGTACCCTTGAAGGCGACGACCGAACCTTTACAAACAAGGTTGAGGCAATCTCCACAACTTAATTAGAGGCTCCCAATGACACCACGAAGCTTCACCACAATGGACTATGGCTCCGAGGTGACCTCAACCGTCTAGGGTGCTCAAACACCCAAGAGTAACAAGATCCGCTAGGGATTAGTGGGGGGAATCAAATTTCTCTTGGTGGAAGTGTAGATCGGGGCCTTCTCAACCAATCCCGAGCAAATCAACAAGTTTGATTGGCTAGGGAGAGAGATCGGGCGAAAATGGAGCTTGGAGCAACAATGGAGCTTAGGGATGGAAGAGGTAGTCAACTAGAGGAAGAAGACACCCCTTATATAGTGGAGAGACAAATCCAACCCTTATCCACTTACTCAGCCCACGACCTGCGGTACTACCGCTCCAGACAAGCGGTACTACCGCAGGGGCTCACGGTACTACCGTGATGGACCGCGGTACTACCGCTGCAATGGCAGGGGCTAGTCCAGGCCAGAGCCACCAAGGCTGAGAGCGGTACTGCCGCTGATGCGGTACTACCGCTCCCCCTTGCGGTACTACTGCAAGGCCAGAATTGACTAGGCTGGGAAGGGCACGGATGAATAAAAATACATCCGTGCCTACTTCCGCTGAAAATCGAACAGTGCAAAAATCCGACATGGTACTACCGCGCCAGGCATGCGGTACTACCGCGCAGGGAGCAGATGTAAAAAATTACATCCGCCCCTACTTTCGCTCGTGCTACTGAGCCAGACCAGGACTCACGGTACTACCGCGTGCTTGGGGCGGTACTACCACGTACGGCACGGATGTAAAAAATTACATCCGCCCCTACAGCCGCATGAGAGGCTGAGACTGGCCTGAGGCCACGGTACTACAACTCCATAGGAGCGGTACTACCGTGTGCACCTACTGTTGGAAATATGCCCTAGAGGCAATAATAAAAGTGTTATTATTATATTTCTTTGTTCATGATAATAGTCTTTTTATTCATGCTATAACTGTATTATCCGGAAATCGTAATACACGTGTGAATACATAGACCACAATATGTCCCTAGTGAGCCTCTAGTTGACTAGCTCGTTGTGATCAACAGATAGTCATGGTTTCCTGGCTATGGACATTGGATGTCGTTGATAACGGGATCACATCATTAGGAGAATGATGTGATGGACAAGACCCAATCCTAAGCCTAGCACAAAGATCGTGTAGTTCGTATGCTAAAGCTTTTCTAATGTCAAGTATCATTTCCTTAGACCATGAGATTGTGCAACTCCCGGATACCGTAGGAATGCTTTGGGTGTACCAAACGTCACAACGTAACTTGGTGGCTATAAAGGTGCACTACAGGTATCTTCGAAAGTGTCTGTTGGGTTGGCACGAATCGAGACTGGGATTTGTCACTCTGTGTAAACGGAGAGGTATCTCTGGGCCCACTCCGTAGGACATCATCATAATGTGCACAATGTGACCAAGGGGTTGATCACGGGATGATGTGTTACGGAACGAGTAAAGAGACTTGCCGGTAACGAGATTGAACAAGGTATCGGTATACCGACGATCGAATCTCGGGCAAGTACAATACCGTTAGACAAAGGGAATTGTATACGGGATCGATTGAGTCCTTGACATCGTGGTTCATCCGATGAGATCATCGTGGAACATGTGGGAGCCAACATGGGTATCCAGATCCCGCTGTTGGTTATTGACCGGAGAACGTCTCGGTCATGTCTGCATGGTTCCCGAACCCGTAGGGTCTACACACTTAAGGTTCGATGACGCTAGGGTTATAAAGGAAGTTTGTATGTGGTTACCGAATGTTGTTCGGAGTCCGGATGAGATCCCGACGTCACGAGGAGTTCCGGAATAGTCCGGAGGTAAAGATTTATATATGGGAAGTCCTGTTTTGGTTACCGGAAAAGTCTCGGGCGATATCGGTAATGTATCGGGACCACCGGGAGGGTCCCGGGGGTCCACCAAGTGGGGCCACTAACCCCGGAGGGCTGCATGGGCCAAGTGTGGGAGGGGACCAGCCCCTAGGTGGGCTGGTGCGCCCCCCACAAGGGGCCCAAGGCGCAAGGGAGAGTGGGAGGGGGCAAACCCTAGTACAGATGGGCCTTAAGGCCCACCTAGTGGGCGCCTCCCCTCTATTCCCTCTTGGCCGCCCCCCCAAAAACCCATCTAGGGCTGGCCGCCACCCCTAGGGGGTGGAAACCCTAGAGGGGGCGCAGCCCCCCTCTTCCCCTATATATATTGGAGGTTTTGGAGCAGCCCAATACATGAGAACTTCTCCCTCTTGGCGCAGCCCTACCTCTCGTACTCCTCCTCTTCCGCGATGCTTGGCGAAGCCCTGCTGGACTACCACGCTCCTCCATCACCACCACGCCGTTGTGCTGCTGCTGGATGGAGTCTTCCTCAACCTCTCCCTCTCACCTTGCTGGATCAAGGCATGGGAGACATCATCGGGCTGTACGTGTGTTGAACGCGGAGGTGCCGTCCGTTCGGCACTAGGATCTCCGGTGTTTTGGATCACGACGAGTACGACTCCTTCAACCCCGTTCTCATGAACACTTCCGCTTAACGATCTACAAGGGTATGTAGATGCACTCTCCTTCCCCTCGTTGCTGGTTTCTCCATAGATAGATCTTGGTGACACGTAGGAAAATTTTGAATTTCTGCTACGTTCCCCAACAGTGGTACCAGAGCTAGGTCTATTGCATAGATTCTTTGCACGAGTAGAACACAAAGTAGTTGTGGGCGTTGATCTTGTTCAATATGCTTACCGTTACTAGTCCAATCTTGTTTCGACGGTATTGTGGGATGAAGCGGCCCGGACCGACCTTACACGTACTCTTACGTGAGACAGGTTCCACCGACTGACATGCACTTGGTGCATAAGGTGGCTAGCGGGTGCCAGTATCTCCCACTTTAGCCGGAACGGATTCGATGAAAAGGGTCCTTATGAAGGGTAAATAGCAATTGACATATCACGTTATGGTTTTTGCGTAGGTAAGAAACGTTCTTGCTAGAAACCCATAGCAGCCACGTAAAACATGCAAACAACAATTAGAGGACGTCTAACTTGTTTTTGCAGGGTATGCTATGTGATGTGATATGGCCAAGAAGAATGTGATGAATGATATGTGATGTATGAGATTGATCATGTTCTTGTAATAGGAATCACGACTTGCATGTCGATGAGTATGACAACCGGCAGGAGCCATAGGAGTTGTCTTTATTTATTGTATGACCTGCGTGTCATTGAACAACGCCATGTAATTACTTTACTTTATTGCTAACCGGTAGCCATAGTAGTAGAAGTAATAGTTGGCGAGACAACTTCATGAAGACACGATGATGGAGATCATGATGATGGAGATCATGGTGTCATGCCGGTGACGATGATGATCATGGAGCCCCGAAGATGGAGATCAAAAGGAGCAAAATGATATTGGCCATATCATGTCACTATTTGATTGCATGTGATGTTTATCATGTTTATGCATCTTATTTGCTTAGAACGACGGTAGTAAATAAGATGATCCCTTACAACAATTTCAAGAAGTGTTCTCCCCTAACTGTGCACCATTGCTAAAGTTCGTCGTTTCGAAGCACCACGTGATGATCGGGTGTGATAGATCCTTACGTTCACATACAACGGGTGTAAGACAGTTTTACACATGCAAAACACTTAGGGTTAACTTGACGAGCCTAGCATGTACAGACATGGCCTCGGAACACAGAGACCGAAAGGTCGAGCATGAGTCGTATAGTAGATACGATCAACATGAAGATGTTCACCGATGATGACTAGTCCGTCTCACGTGATGATCGGACACGGCCTAGTTGACTCGGATCATGTAATCACTTAGATGACTAGAGGGATGTCTATCTGAGTGGGAGTTCATAAGATGAACTTAATTATCCTGAACATAGTCAAAAGATCTTTGCAAATTATGTCGTAAGCTCGCGCTGTAGTTCCACTGTTTAGATATGTTCCTAGAGAAAATATAGTTGAAAGTTGATAGTAGCGATTATGCGATCAGTAGAAAGCTTATGTCCTTAATGCACCGCTCAGTGTGCAGAACCCCAAACGTCGTCTGTGGATGTTGCGAACATCGGACATACACGTTTTGATAACTACGTGATAGTTCAGTTAAATGGTTTAGAGTAGAGGCACCAAAGACATTTTCGAAACGTCGCGGAACATATGAGATGTTTCAAGGGCTGAAATTGGGATTTCAGGCTCGTGCCCACGTCAAGAGGTATGAGACCTCCGACGATTTTCTTAGCCTACAAACTAAGGGAGAAAAGCTCAATCGTTGAGCTTGTGCTCAGATTGCCTGAGTACAACAATCACTTGAATCGAGTGGGAGTTGATCTTCCAGATGAGATAGTGATGTTTCTCCAAAGTCATTGCCACCAAGCTGCTAGAGCTTCGTGATGAACTATGATATATCAGGGACATATATGATGATCCTTGAAATATTCACGATGTTTGACACCGCGAAAGTAAAAAATCAAGAAGGAGCATCGACTGTTGATGGTTGGTGAAACCACTAGTTTTAAGAAGGGCAAGGGCAAGAAGGGACACTTCATGAAACGGCAAATCAGTTGCTGCTCCAGTGAAGAAACCCAAGGTTGAACCCAAACCCGAGACTAAGTGCTTCTGCAATAAGGGGAACAGCCACTGGAGCAGAATTACCCTAGATACTTGGTAGATAAGAAGGCTGGCAAAGTCGATAGAAGTATATTGGATGTACATTAAGTTATTGTGTATTTTACTAGTACTCCTAGTAGCACCAGGGTATTAGATACCGGCTCGGTTGCTAAGTGTTAGTAACTCGAAATAAAAGAGCTACGGTGACTAGCTAAAGGTGAGCTGACGATATGTGTTGGAAGTGTTTCCAAGTTTGATGTGATCAAACATCGCACGCTCCCTCTACCATCAAGATTAGTATTAAACCTGAATAATTGTCATTTGGTGTTTGCGTTGAACATAGACATAATTGGATTATGTCTATCGCAATACGGTTATTCATTTAAGGAGAATAATGGTTACTCTATTTATTTGAATAATACCTTCAATGGTCTTGCACCTAAAGGAATGGTTTATTGAATCTCGATCATAGTGATACACATTTTCATGCCAAAAGATATAAGATAGTAATGATAGTACCACCTACTTGTGGCACTGCCATGTAACTCATATTGGTGTAAAACGCATGAAGAAGCTCCATGTTGATGGATCTTTGGACTCACTCGTTTTTTTGAAAAGTTTGAGACACGCGAACCATGTCTATTGGTGTATACGCATGAAGAAACTCCATGCAGATGGATCGTTTGGACTCACTTGATTTTGAATCACTTGAGATATGCAAATCACACCACATGGGCAAGATGACTGAAAGGCCACGGTTTCAGTAAGATGGAACAAGATAGCAACTTGTTGGAAGTAACACATTTTGATGTGTGCAGTCCAATGAGTGCCGAGGCATGTAGTGAATATCGTTATGTTCTTACTTCACAGATGATTCGAGTAGATGTTGAGTATATTTACTTGATGAAACACAAGTCTGAATTATTGAATGGTTCAAGTAATTTCAGAGTGAAGTTGAAGATCTTCGTGACAAGAGGATAGCATGTCTATGATATGATCATAGAGATGAATATCTGAGTTACGAGTTTTGGCACACAGTTAAGACGTTGTGGAAATTGTTTCACAATTAATACCGCCTGGAACACCATAGTGTGATGGTGTGTCCGAACATCATAGTTGCACCCTATTGGATATGATGCGTACCATGATTTCTCTTATCGAATTACCACTATCATTCATGGGTTAGGCATTAGAGACAACCGCACTCATTTTTAATAGGGTACCACATAATTCCGTTGAGACGACACCGTTTGGAGAAACCTGAGTTGTCGTTTCTTAAAGGTTTGGGGCTGCGACGCTTATGTGAAAAAGTTTCAGGTTGATAAGCTCGAACCCAAAGCGGATAAAATGCATCTTCATAGGACACCCAAATACAGTTGGGTATACCTCCTATCTCAGATCCGGAAGCAAAAGTGATTGTTTCTTGAATCGGGTCCTTTCTCGAGGAAAGGTTTGTCTCAAGAATTGAGTGGGAGGATATTGGAGACTTGATGAGGTTATTGAACCATCACTTCAACCAGTGTGTAGCAGGGCATAGGAAGTTGTTCCTGTGGCACCTACACAAATTGAAGTGGAAGCTTATGATAGTGATCATGAAGCTTCAGATCAAGTCACTACCGAACCTCGTGGGATGACAAGGACGCATACTGCTTCGGAGTGGTACGGTGACCCTGTCTTGAAGGTCATGTTGCTAGACAACAATGAACCTACGAGCTATGGAGAAGCGATTGTGGGCCCAAATTCCAACAAATGTTTAGAAGCCATGAAATCCGATATAGGATCCATGTATCAGAACAAAGCATGGACTTTGGTGGACTTGCCCGATGATCGGCAAGCCATTGAGATAAATGGATCTTTAAGAAGAAGACGGACGTGGACAGTAATGTCACCGTCTATGAAGCTCGACTTGTGGCGAAGAGTTTTTCACAAGTTCAAGGAGTTGACTACGATGAGATTTTCTCATCCGTAGCGATGCTTAAGTCCGTCGGAATCATGTTAGCATTAGCTGCATTTATGAAATCTGGCAGATGGATGTCAAGACGAGTTTCCTTACCAGTTTTCGTAAGGAAAGGTTGTATGTGATACAATCAGAAAAGTTTTGTCAATCCTAAGGATGCTAAAAGGTATGCTGGCTCTAGCGATCCTTCTAAGGACTGGAGTAAGCATCTCGGAGTTGGAATATGCACTTTGATAAGATGATCAAAGATTTTGGGTTTATACAAAGTTTATGAGAAACTTGTATTTCCAAAGAAGTGAGTGGGAGCACTATAGAATTTCTGATGAGTATATGTTGTTGACATATTGATGATCAGAAATGATGTAGAATTTCTGGAAAGCATATAGGGTTATTTGAAAGATGTTTTTCAATAGAAAACCTGGATTAAGCTACTTGAACATTGAGCATCGAGATCTATGAGGATAGATCAAAATGCTTAATAATACTTTCAAATGAGCACGTACCTTGACATGATCTTGAAAGTGTTCAAGATGAATCAGTCAAAGAAGGAGTTCTTGCCTGAGATGTAAGGTATGAAGTTAAGACTTAATGCTCGACCACGGCAGAACAGAGAGAAAGGACGAAGGTCGTCCCCTATGCTTTAGACGTAGGCTCTACAGTATGCTATGCTAAGTACCGCACCTGATGTGTGCCTTGCCACATGTCTGGCAAGAGAGTACAAAGGTGATCAAGGAGTGGATCATCAGATAGCGGTCAAAGTTATCCTTAGAGGAATAAGGATATGTTTCTCGATTATGGAGGTGATAAAGAGTTCGGCATAAAGGGTTACGTTGATGCAAGCTTTAACACCTATCCGAATGACTCTGAGTAGCAAACTAGATACGTATAGTGGAGCAACCATTTGGAATAGCTCCAAGTGGAGCGTGGAAGCAGCATTTACAATATGACCTAGAAATTTGCGAAGTACATACGGATCTGAATGTTACAGATCCGTTGACTAAAACCTCTCTCACAAGCAGAACATGATCAAACCCCAGAACTCATTGAGTCTTAATCACATGATGATGTGAACTAGTTTAATGACACTAGTAAACTCTTTGGATTTTGGTCACATGGTGATGTGACCTGTCAGTGTTAATCACATGGTGATGTGAACTAGATTATTGACTCTAGTGCAAGTGGGAGACTGTTGGAAATATGCCCTAGAGGCAATAATAAAAGTGTTATTATTATATTTCTTTGTTCATGATAATAGTCTTTTTATTCATGCTATAACTGTATTATCCGGAAATCGTAATACACGTGTGAATACATAGACCACAATATGTCCCTAGTGAGCCTCTAGTTGACTAGCTCATTGTGATCAACAGATAGTCATGGTTTCCTGGCTATGGACACTGGATGTCGTTGATAACGGGATCACATCATTAGGAGAATGATGTGATGGACAAGACCCAATCCTAAGCCTAGCACAAAGATCGTGTAGTTCGTATGCTAAAGCTTTTCTAATGTCAAGTATCATTTCCTTAGACCATGAGATTGTGCAACTCCCGGATACCGTAGGAATGCTTTGGGTGTACCAAACGTCACAACATAACTGGGTGGCTATAAAGGTGCACTACAGGTATCTCCGAAAGTGTCTGTTGGGTTGGCACGAATCGAGACTGGGATTTGTCACTCCGTGTAAACGGAGAGGTATCTCTGGGCCCACTCGGTAGGACATCATCATAATGTGCACAATGTGACCAAGGGGTTGATCACGGGATGATGTGTTACGGAACGAGTAAAGAGACTTGCCGGTAACGAGATTGAACAAGGTATCGGTATACCGACGATCGAATCTCGGGCAAGTACAATACCGTTAGACAAAGGGAATTGTATACGGGATCGATTGAGTCCTTGACATCGTGGTTCATCTGATGAGATCATCGTGGAACATGTGGGAGCCAACATGGGTATCCAGATCCCGCTGTTGGTTATTGACCGGAGAACGTCTCAGTCATGTCTGCATGGTTCCCGAACCCGTAGGGTCTACACACTTAAGGTTCGATGACGCTAGGGTTATAAAGGAAGTTTGTATGTGGTTACCGAATGTTGTTCGGAGTCCTGGATGAGATCCCGGACGTCACGAGGAGTTCCGGAATGGTCCGGAGGTAAAGATTTATATATGGGAAGCCCTGTTTTGGTTACCGGAAAAGTTTCGGGCGATATCGGTAATGTATCGGGACCACCGGGAGGGTCCCGGGGGTCCACCAAGTGGGGCCACTAACCCCGGAGGGCTGCATGGGCCAAGTGTGGGAGGGGACCAGCCCCTAGGTGGGCTGGTGCGCCCCCCACAAGGGGCCCAAGGCGCAAGGGAGAGTGGGAGGGGGCAAACCCTAGTCCAGATGGGCCTTAAGGCCCACCTAGTGGGCGCCTCCCCTCTATCCCCTCTTGGCCGCCCCCCCAAAAACCCATCTAGGGCTGGCCGCCACCCCTAGGGGGTGGAAACCCTAGAGGGGGAGCAGCCCCCCTCTTCCCCTATATATATTGGAGGTTTTGGAGCAGCCCAATACATGAGAACTTCTCCCTCTTGGCGCAGCCCTACCTCTCGTACTCCTCCTCTTCCGCGGTGCTTGGCGAAGCCCTGCTGGACTACCACGCTCCTCCATCACCACCACGCCGTTGTGCTGCTGCTGGATGGAGTCTTCCTCAACCTCTCCCTCTCACCTTGCTGGATCAAGGCATGGGAGACGTCATCTGGTTGTACGTGTGTTGAACGCGGAGGTGCCGTCCGTTCGGCACTAGGATCTCCGGTGATTTGGATCACGACGAGTACGACTCCTTCAACCCCGTTCTCATGAACGCTTCCGCTTAACGATCTACAAGGGTATGTAGATGCACTCTCCTTCCCCTCATTGCTGGTTTCTCCATAGATAGATCTTGGTGACACGTAGGAAAATTTTGAATTTCTGCTACGTTCCCCAACACCTACGGTACTACCGCAAGGGCTTGCGGTACTACCGCAGGGGCTTGCGGTACTACCGCTCCTCAGAATAGCAACACTAGGAATCCTTCTTTTTGCACAATAATGGAGATAACGGAGGATGCTCCAACGCGCAAAGGGAAAGGCGGGGCAAAGGGAGAAAACGTGTACGTGATGATTCCACCCAAACCTTTCCACCGCGGACCCCCTCTTAATAGTACGACTATTCTACGACTCAAATCCACCAAAAGAGACATAGAACGCCGCTGTCTTCAATAGTCTTCGAGGGGTACCAAACCTTCTTGTGCCTAATGACGAAGTGACTGAAATACTCAAGGCACACGATTAGTCTGCAAAAGCATTGTCATCAATCACCAAAACACCTTAGGGATAAACATGCCCTTACAATCTCCCCCTTTTTGGTGGATTGATGACAATACGGGATTTGCACAGAGGGAAATAATATAACACAAGCAAACCCCACATCTCTAGAATATAGACGAGCTCCCCCTAGATTCATGCTAGAGAGTAAAGTGCTTTGGACCGCATGGCACGAATACTAGGATCACCACTCCCCCTATATTTTAGAGACAAAGCATATCTTGCAATAATAAGGCTAACACTAAACAAGATAGTAAATATGAGCATAACATAAATAGCACGATATAGCATAAGCTCAATAAGGTAATAAGGTACTATAGAGTGCATATGTCTTACACCATATGATAGACCAAGTCTCACGAGCAAACTAAACCAAAGAAAGCAAGGTTCAATGGAACAAACACGAGCAAAGCAAACACAAGACACAAGACTCTAGCAAATCCCTACACTCTCTCCCCCTTTGGCATCGAGATGCCAAAAAGGCAGAGAGGACACCTACACACAAGTGGTGGCTCAAGCGGAGTAGTCAAACGCACGGTCCTCGTCAGACTCGGCAGCAGGAATGGTCTCCTCGACGTCCTCCTCAGAATCAGTCAACTTGAAGCCTTGTTTCGCCATCCACTCAGCCTCTGGAGTGATGCGATCCTCAGAACCGCCAGAAACATCCTCTCCAAATAGCCTCATGATCTTCTTGTCACGGCAACGACTCTCCTTGGAGGAAACATGAGACCTGTACTGACCCTTGGCTTGCATGCAGAACAAGGTCTTCATCTTGTTCTTCAGCCTCTTAGCCCAAGATGGCTCAGAGGTGGGAGGGGTGTAACCCTCATAGCTGACCTCATCTGCTGGCTCCTTCTCATCCTCATCTGCATCCACATCCATGGCAGCCGTAGCCTCAGCACGAGAAGTGGTGTTAGCCCACTGAGTCTTGACACGGAGCCAGATGGAATCATGTTGAATCCAGTCAGGGGCCTCAAAGTCATCCTGAGGGTAGAGCTTCTCCCAAGTTGCTGAGATCAACTGAAACAGATACGGTCCATAGATGGGGACCTTGCGATTGAAGATGGCAAACCAAAGTTCACACCACATGATATGTGAGACATCAAGTGGTAGCGTCTGAGAGTTGCGTGCTTCTTCACATAGGAGCAACATGTCCACAAGATAAGCATGCACCTTGTCATTATCCCCAATGCGCGGGAAGAGAGAGTTGCGGAAGATCCGGTACATGATGTCAAGGAAGGAGTTGAGCACCCAAGAAGACTTGCCACTGGAGAGCTTCTTCTCAACAAGGAAGGGCTGAAGCTTGTTCTTGTTGCCTGACTCGGAATTGGCATGAGGACGAACACCTTGGGGTGTAGCGAGCCCCTCATCCGAGACACCAAGCAAAGTCATGAACTCCTTCCAGGTAGCTATCAGCCGCCGACCATTGGTCATCCAAGTCATCGTCCGGTCCTCATTAGGATGAAAGTACACCGAGGCGAAGAACTAAGCCACAATCTCCGGATCATAGTCTTTGTGAAAAGAGATGATATGCTCAATGCCAAACTGCTCCACTAGATCCAGAGCCTCACCAAAGTATGCCTGGTGCTTCTCTTCCCTCATATGATGAATGTCGATCCAGTGCACATCCACATAGATATTCCTCTTGGCCTTGATCACATCTAGATAAATGAGATTCTGCTGCTTGGTCCAGAACAACTCATTCCCTCGAAGGTTGGCACGAGGATTCACATAGGGATTGATCTTCCTTCAAAAGATGAACTCAGCAAGCGGCATCTCATCCATACCCATGACGGGTTCCTTGTCCTTGGTGGCGGTGGTCTTGGTCCTATGTTGGGGGGCACTGGAGCCCTCGGGAGCTTCATCTTGATTGCGCAGTTGCTTGGAGCCTGTGTCACGGCTTGGGTTGGAACGGCGAGCATGAGCACCTGAGCCACACACCACAAAACAAACACGCAAGAAATGTGAGAAGGATCAGTGCAAAGAACGCAACAAAACAGTGAAACAAGTAGAATTCGCACATGATAATTGCCACACGATAGATTTGACAGCAACTGTAGCACTACTTGGTCGCGCGGAACTAAAAAATTAGTGCCGCTCCAAATTACGGTAGTACCGCGCTCGCGGTAGTAACGCGTTGGAGGTATGGTAGTACCGCACGAGCGGTAGTACCGCGCCGGAGGTGCGGTAGTACCGCGCGTTTTCAGATCCGAAATAGCAATTGAATCTGGGAACTACCGTGACGACAAAGCGGTACTACGGCCAATCAAATCTACCACGGGACAACATATTATGTATAAACTCTACGCATTACTACTCTCCTCCAACCTACTCTTGCAAAGATTTAGCCTAAAATCTCAAGAACAACTAGCATCTCCCCAAAAACCTAGAAGCAAAGGAACAAGCCAAAAAGAGAGGGATTTGGAGAAAGACCTTGTTCCATGGCAAGAGGAAGTGGCGGGGAACGATCCCACTGGTCGAAATCCGAGGAGAGCAGCTGGAGAGGGAGATCCAGCGAGGGTCTCCAGCGTCGTTCGTGGGCAGGAGAGAGAGAGAGGCGGCGTGAGAAGGAGTGAATGGGTATGGGGGAGTTGGAACTCCCCCTGTCCGCTCTTAACCCCCAAGCGCTTGCTACACCACGGTAGTACCACGACTCATTGCGGTAGTACCGCCCGGGCGGAAGTACCGCGCCGTGGGCGGTAGTACTGCTCCACCAGCGGCGGTAAAAAATTACTATCGTGCTGGTTGTGGTAGTACCGTGCCCTGCGGTAGTACTGTGGCGGACCACGGTAGTACCGTGAACCCAAGAAAATGCAGTTTCAAGCATGGGAGAAAACCACTTTGCACGGAACCTTCAAGAGAATACACACACCAACGAGCTAACAAGCGATACACCGCAAACAAACAAGAGGCAACAAAGACCAAAACGAGACACAACCTCTCCAAGGAGGGGGCGGTGGCCGGAGCCACCTATGTTTGAGTTGATTGGTATGGCACCGCGAAGAATTATCCTTGGGCCCATGACCAAAATTCTTCTTTGAAGCACATGTACCATCAAAAATGGCTAATATGAAAGATTTGATCAATTTATGCATAATGGGGGGAGGGAGAGTTCATTGAGAGAACAACACTCCCCCTATGTCCATGCCTACACCTAAACTAGACAACAAGTTGAGTATGGTGGGATGTGCAAGGGTTCAAGTCACATTGCTCGAATCAATGATATTTAGCTCATGCCTTAACTCGCGAAATCTTGCTTCATCCAAGGGCTTCGTGAAAATATCTGCAAGGTTATCATGAGTGTTGACATACTTGAGCTCGATCTCCCCTCGCCTAATATGATCCCGGATGAAGTGATACCGAATCTCAATATGCTTCGTCTTGAAGTGTTGCACCGGGTTGAGAGAAATCTTGATGGCACTTTCATTGTCACACCAAAGAGGCACTTTGTCACAAATGACACCGTAATCCTTTAAAGTTTGCCTCATCCATAAGAGTTGTGCACAACAACTACCGGCCGCCACATATTCCATTTCGATGGACGAGAGAGACACACAACTTTGCTTCTTAGAAGACCAACTCACCAAAGAGCAACCCAGAAATTGGCACCCTCCGGAAGTGGACTTCCTATCCACTTTGTCTCCCGCCCAATTGGAATCCGAATATCCTTCAAGCTTGAAGTTTGCTCCTCTTGGGTACCATAAGCCAAAGTTTGGGGTATGAGCCAAATATTGAAAGGTTTGCTTGACCGCCACATAGTGGCTTTCCTTCGGTGCATCTTAAAACCGTGCATATATTCCCACACTCAACATGATATCCGGTCTAGATGCACAAAGGTAAAGCAAGGAGCCAATCATGGAGCGATATACCTTTTGATCCACCGCTTTACCATTGGGATCAATGTCAAGTTGGCACTTGGTAGGCATTAGAGTAGAGGCCGGCTTGACATCACTTAGCTTGAATCTTTTGAGCATGTCTTGAGTGTATTTGGCTTGGTTGATGAAGGTACCTTCTCTTCTTTGCTTGATATCGAAACCAAGGAAGAACTTCAATTCTCCCATCGAAGACATCTTGAACTTAGAGGTCATGAGAGCGGAAAATTCCTCATTGAAAGCTTTGTTAGGGGGACCAAAGATAATATCATCAACATATAGTTGGCATACAAACAACTCCCCTTTGACCTTCTTAGTAAAAAGAGTGGGATCGATTTGCCCAACCTCAAATCCACGATCTTGTAACAACTCGGTAAGGTGGTCATACCACGCACGTGGGGCTTGCTTAAGGCCATAGAGTGCCTTATCGAGTTGATACACGTGATCCAGAAAGTAGGGATCCTCGAACCCAGGGGGTTGCTTGACATAAACCAACTCATTAATAGGACCATTAAGAAAAGCACTCTTCACATCCATTTGTTGTAACTTAAAGTTGTGATGGGAAGCATAAGCAATCAACAAATGAATGGATTCAAGGCGAGCAACTGGAGCAAAGGTTTCACTATAGTCGATACCCTCGACTTGGGAGTAGCCTTGTGCTACCAATCTTGCCTTGTTGCGAATGATCTTCCCATGAGCATCTTGCTTGTTCTTGAAAATCCACTTGGTTCCAATGACGTTGTGGTTCCCCGACGGCCTTGGCACCAATCTCCACACCTTGTTATACTCAAAGTTGTTGAGTTCTTCATGCATGGCATTGAGCCAATCCGAATCTTCGAGCGCCTCATAGACCTTTTGAGGTTCAACCCAAGAGACAAACGCGTGATGTTCACAATAGTTTGCTAATTGTCTATGAGTGCTTACCCCCTTTCTTAGGCTTCCAACCACGTTCTCCATGATATGACCTTGGGTGGTGAGCTTGGAAGCAATCTTCGTGGCACGACGCTCTAATTCCTCCTCGAATGTGGAGGGAGGAGGATTAACTTGATTATCTTGAGCGTGGTCTTGAGCTTGCTCTTGATCTTGAACTTACTCGAGGGGGAGAACTTGACCTTGGGCATCATTTGGTGGTTCACCACCATCTTGAGGTTGATCTTGTCCTTGGTCTTGTTTCACAAGGTTGAGGGCCTTCACTTTGTTCTTCGGAAGTGTGTGGGTCTTGGTTTGGTGATGGCTCCACTTGAGTGGAGCATTGTCCTTCTCCTTCCGCCACAAGGGGTTCCTCAATGGGTAGGATATGACCCACACCCATTCTTCTTATGGATTGGGGAGGAATTTCATCACCTACATCACAAGTACCACTTTGCTCCACTTGGGAGCCGTTATTTTTGTCAAACTCCATGTTACACGTCTCCTCAATGAGTCCGGTGGACTTATTGAGGACACGGTAAGCATGAGAGTTTGTAGCATAACCAACAAATATGCCCTCATAAGTTCTAGCCTCAAATTTATACAAACGAACACCTTTCTTGAGAATGAAACACTTACACCCGAACACCCAGAAGTACTTGAGGTTGGGCTTGTTACCGGTAAGTATTTCATAAGGTGTCTTGTTCAAGCCTTTGCGGAGATAGAGCCGATTGGATGCATGACATGCTGTGTTGATGGCTTCAGCCCAAAAGTTGTATGGAGACTTGAACTCCGCCATCATGGTCCTTGCCGCATCCATCAACATCCGGTTCTTCCTCTCCACGACACCATTTTGTTGAGGGGTATATGGTGCATCATATTGATGCTTGATCCCCTCATCACTAAGAAACTCATCCAAGGTGTAGTTCTTGAACTCGGTGCCATTTTCACTTCTTATTGTCAAGATCTTTGCATCATGTTGACGTTGAGCTTCATTTGCAAAGTCGATGACGGTTTGTTGAGTTTCACTCTTCCTCTTGAAGAAATATACCCAAGTGTATCTTGAATAATCATCTACAGTCACCAAGCAATAATTTCTACCCCCAAGACTATCAAAGGATGGAGGCCCAAAAAGATCCATGTGAAGGAGCTCCAAGGGTCTCTTCGAGTAGATGATAGTCGTGGGAGGGTGAGCCTTCTCATGAAGCTTTCCTTCGATACAAGCACTTCAAGCACGATCTTTGGCAAAGCTAACATTTGTTAGTCCACGAACATGGTCCCCCTTGAGAAGACTTTGCAAAGATCTCATATTGACGTGGGCTAAACTGCGATGCCAAAGCCATCCCACATCAACTTTAGCCATTAGGCATGTCGCGGTCTTAGTGGGTCGCTCCGAAAAGTTAATCACATAGAGACCGTTCTCGACATGCCCAACAAAGGCTACTTTAAGAGTCTTGCTCCACAAGAGAGCCATGGTATCAATATCAAAGAAAGTGGCAAAGCCCATGAGTGCAAGTTGACGAATGAAAAGTAAATTGGACGCAAGGGACTCAACAAGCATGACTTTCTCGATCGTTAGATCATGAGAGATGAAAACCTTGCAAAGACCCAATACCTTAGAAGATTAGGCATCACCCCACTCGACATTGGTGGGCATAGATGGGATATTTTGCATGTCCACCACCAAGTCCTTGCTCCCGGTGTAGGACCTTGAGAAGAGGTATCTAGAGGGGGGGTGATTAGACACTAAGAGCCAAAGTTGCAGTTTTTAAGTTTCTTTAAAGTTTGAGTGGAGTTTAGGCACAAGTTTAACATTCACAACATATAGCAAGCAAGCATGCAAAGAGTATATGAGCAGCGGAAAATAAAGCATGCAACTTGCAAGAATGTAAAGGGAAGGGATTGGAGGATTCAAACGCAATTGGAGACACGGATGTTTTTGGCGTGGTTCCGATAGGTGGTGCTATCGTACATCCACGTTGATGGAGACTTAAACCCACGAAGGGTAACGGTTGCGCGAGTCCACGGAGGGCTCCACCCACGAAGGGTCCACGAAGAAGCAACCTTGTCTATCCCACCAAAGCCGTCGCCCACAAAGGACTTGTCTCACTAGCGGTAGATCTTCACGAAGTAGGCGATCTCCTTGCCCTTACAAACTCCTTGGTTCAACTCCACAATCTTGTCAGAGGCTCCCAAGTGATACCTAGCCAATCTAGGAGACACCACTCTCCAAGAAGTAACAAATGGTGCGTTGATGATGAACTCCTTGCTCTTGTGCTTCAAATGATAGTCTCCCCAACACTCAACTCTCTCTCATAGGATTTGGATCTCGTGGAAATAGGGTTTGAGTGGAAAGCAACTTGGGGAAGGCTAGAGATCAAGATTCATATGGTAGGAATGGAATATCTTGGCCTCAACACATGAGTAGGTAGTTCTCTCTCAGAAATAGGATGCTGGAAGTGTAGGTTCAGTCTGATGGCTCTCTCCACGAATGAAGAGGAGGTGGAGGGGTATTTATAGCCTCCACACAAAATCTAACCGTTACACACAATCTACCAAACTCGGTGGGACCGAATTGTTAAACTTGGTCAGACCGATTTAGCAAATAATGTGACCGTTAGGGTTTTCGGTGGGACCGAAATGCAACTCGGTAGGACCGATTCAGTTAGGGTTAGGGCATAACATAATCTCGGTAAGACCGATTACACAAACTCGGTGGGACCGATTTTGGTAATAAGCTTTCGAGAGAGTTGGTCAGGCAAACTCGATTGAACTGATTATCAAACTCGGTGGGACCCATTTTGATAATAAGTCAACCAGAAAGTTTGCATTGTAATCTTGGTAGTACCGATTGCTCAAACTCGGTGAGACCGATTCTGATAATGGACATACATAGAGAGATTACAATCCCATCTCGGTGAGACCGAGATCCCTATCGGTGAGACCGATTTGCCTAGGGTTTGTGGCAGTGGCTAAGACATCCAAACTCGATGGCGCCGGATAGGAAGAATCAGTGGGGCCGAGTTTGACTTTAGGTTTAGGACATATGTGTGGAAGTGGGAAAGTAGTTGAGGGTATTTGGAGCATATCACTAAGCACTTTGAAGCAAGAGGCTCATTAAGCAACACCTCATCCCTGCTTGATAGTATTGGCTTTTCCTATAGACTCAATGTGATCTTGGATCACTAAAATATAAAATGAAGAGTCTTGAGCTTGAAGCTTGAGCCAATCCTTTGTCCTTAGCATCTTGAAGGAGTTCCCACATCCTTTAGTCCATGCCACTCCATTGTTGAACTTATCTGAAATATACTAGATAAAAGTGTTAGTGCAACAAGAGATATGTTGTCATTAATTACCAAAACCACCTAGGGAGCACTTGTGCTTTCAATCTCCCCTTTTTTGGTAATTGATGGCAACATACATCAAAGCTTTAGATAAAGATATAAAAAATAGCAAGTAAAGCTTTGGAAAGACATGTGACAAGCATAGGCTCCCCCTACATGTATGCAATCATGTGAATATGAAATATAGAAGCATGTGATAGCATAACCATGATAGAGTAGGCAATGTGTTACATGTATCTTGGCTATATGCATCAGAGCAAAAAGTATTAAAGAGAACACCTTCATGCCCATGAGTCCTTCTTGCAAACAATATGTACATCAGCAAGAATTCCTCATACACATGATTGTGATGCATATACTTACCTTGTGGTCTTGAGTTGGCTTAGGATGGAATGAACCTGTGGAAACAAGGTTAGATAACACAGATGCATCTACTAGCTATAGCAAATAGAAGAAACCACAAGAATACCAAGACTGGGATGACATGTAGAGAGTGAGTACTGAGTACCACATTAGATTAGACATGTCCCCAAGAGTAAAGATATGCAATGAATTTAAATGATCTCTTTCCCTTAGATGTCTTGCTCCCCCTGAATCTAACATGGGATACTCGGAGAAGATAGGGAACAGAAAATCAGAGCTGAAGGAAAACAGAGCTGAAAGATATGAATGATGATCAGAGATAATGTATGCTAATGAAAAATGAGCACAATAGATCATATGAACATGTCTCTCCCCTCAAGAAGACATGTGGACATCTCTCCTCTTGAACACCAAGCATCTGGGATCCTTGAGAAATACTTTCTACTTTAGTATTCTCTCCCCTGGAGATCTCTCTCTCTCTCTTTCCCTGAAGGATCTCTCTCCCCCTGAGAAGGTGATCTCTCTCTCTAAATGATAAGCTTTGATGTGATCTCTCTCCCCCCTTTGACATCAATTTCCAAGAAGGGCTTGATAAAGATGTAATCTCTCTCTCCCTCTGGAATCTGTCGTGAATGCGTTTGATCCTTGAGACACAGAACAAAGCAATGATAAAGATGTGATGCTGGTAGAGGACAAGATTCATTGAGTGGAGATGGATCAAAAGAAACATAGAATAAGTGGCAAACTATTTTTCCTGTTGTGAAATCGGTGGCACCGAGTGGTATGCTTCGGTTGGACCGAGAGGATTCGGTTGGACCAAAAATAACAAATCGGTGTAACCGAGTTCATCACAGAGAAAACACTTGTCACCTCAGCTCACTAGACTAGTAAGATCTCACAAAGATTTGCAAGGAATTAACTGAAGGATGTGCAAGGAATTTGATGCGGAGAATGCAGAGCAAACAGAAAGAAATCTAGATGAATTTTTTTTTGAAAGGGGAAACACATATGCATGAGACAAATGCAAAAACACAGAAAAGAATACAAGAGAACTTCATCTAGAGATGGTCGGCGACAAAGTCACCTATGTTAGAGTATATTGACTTAGGAGTCAAGTGATATCACTTGATCATAGGTCATACTCATCGTTTAAGCTCAAAATGGGGTTGCCATTTTTCGTTTAAGTATCTTGATGTATTCACATCTTGTCGAGTTGCTTTAACTCATGACTTGGAGTAAAGCTTCTCTAAGATGGATTAACATACCTTGGTTGGTGGTGTTGTCCATGCAGTTGAACTTGTGTGGGTTGCTCAAGGTTGATGTATCTCATCAAGAATTGGAGAACCACTTGGAGTTTTAGTCCATCTACCTACATGGGTTAGTTCTTGCAAGGAAGAGCACTTGTGTATCCAAAAATGACAATCATGAAGCTCAACATAGAATTTGTCAAAGGATATGTTTGAATGGTTTTGTGCTTCCTTGTCTTCAACCACCTTGTGTAGAGACTTGGTGATGTAGAGATTGCTCAAGATATGAGTAGGTTATAATCTCATGGAATTTGATTCAACCAAGTACCTACATGGGTTAGATAACATGCAAGATACAAATATATCCAAGACATAAGATTTTCATCATAAGAGAAATATCAAGGATTAGTCATAAGCTCATGTCTTGCATGTATCCAATGGAGTATCTACTCCAAGTTTGAAGCATCAATGATGTTCAATTCTCCTATTAACCTGCAAAACACTTTCTCATCAAGAGGCTTAGTGAATATATCCGCTAATTGCTTTTCGGTGCGAACATGCTTAAGATCAATGTCTCCCTTAGCAACATGATCTCGAATGAAATGATGACGAACTTCAATATGCTTAGTTCGAGAATGTTGCACAAGATTATGACCAATTTTGATAGCACTTTCATTGTCACAAAGCAATGGAACATGTTTCACATATATCCCATAATCTTTAAGAGTTTGGGTCATCCAAAGTAATTGAGCACAACATGAACCAGCAGCAATGTATTTCGCTTCGGCGGTGGATAAGGATATCGAGTTTTGTTTGTTGGAGGACCAAGACACAAGAGATCTACCAAGAAATTGACAAGTACCCAAAGTGGACTTTCTATCAACCTTGTCTCCAACATAGTCCGAGTCGGAGTAGCCAACAAGATCGAAAGAGGCCCTCTTAGGATACCAAATGCCAAAATTTGGTGTATGGATTAAGTATCTCACTATCCTTTTCACGGCCTTAAGATGACATTCTTTAGGAGCAGCTTGATATCGTGCACACATGCACACACTTAGCATAATATCGGGACGTGAAGCACATAGATATAACAATGAACCAATCATAGAGCGATAAACCTTTTGGTCAACCGGTTCACCATCTTTGGTTAAGTCAAGATGTCCACTAGTAGGCATGGGTGTAGTCATACCTTTGCATTCTTGCATATTGAACTTCTTGAATAAGTCCTTGGTGTACTTCTTTTGAGAGACAAAAGTACCTTCCTTAGTTTGCTTGATTTGCAAACCAAGAAAGAATTTGAGTTCACTCATCATAGACATCTCAAACTTCTCTGACATTAGCTTCCCAAACTTTTCACTAAAATGAGGGTTAGTTGAACCAAATATAATATCATCAACATAAATTTGGCACACAAAGAGTTCTCCATTAACCCTTTTATTAAAAAGAGTAGAATCAATTTTCCCAATTTCAAAGCCTTTTTCAATAAGGAACTTGGTCAAGCATTTATACCATGCTCTAGGAGCTTGTTTAAGTCCATAAAGAGCTTTGTGAAGTTTGTAAACATGATTGGGTTTCTTAGGATTGACAAAGCCGGGAGGTTGTTTAACATAAACTTCCTCCTCTATTTCACCATTTAGAAAAGCACTTTTAATGTCCATTTGGTACAAGATGATATCATGGTGATTAGCATAGGCAAGTAAGATGCGAATGGACTCAAGTCTAGCAACGGGGGCGTAAGTCTCACCATAGTCCATACCTTCGACTTGTGTGTAGCCTTGGGCGACGAGACATGCTTTGTTGCGAACTACTTGTCCATCTTCATCTTGCTTGTTGTGAAACACCCATTTGGTACCGATGATGTTGTGGTTGTTGTCGGGCTTCTCAACCAATGTCCAAACTTGGTTCCTCTCAAAGTTGTGTAGCTCTTCATGCATAGCATTTATCCAATCCGGATCTTCCAATGCTTCTTCAACCTTCATAGGTTCAATGCTAGAGATGAAAGAATAGTTTTCACAAAAGTTAGCTAAACGAGTTTTAGAGCGAGTGATTCTCCCGGTTTGAATGTCATTGTAGATTTGCTCGACGGGATGATCTTTAGCAATTCTTGCTCGAACTCGTGAAAGCTTTTGCTTGGGTCTTCGTTGAACATCTTCTTCATCTTGTTCTTCTTCTTCTTGGCCTTCTTCGTTGTTGGGGTTGTCGTTCTCTTGTCGTGGTGGAGAAGGAGGTTGTTGGCGTTCATCTTGATGCACTTCCTCGTTTTCTTCATCTTGGTGTGTCCCACTTGTGGATGCTTCCGTATCAACTCTTGGTTCACCTTGTCGTGAGGTAGAAGCTTCCACTTGGACGGACGAGGTACTCTCCTTCACCTCCGTTGGACGGACCTTGCCAATAGACAAGTCTTGGATTGCTTCCGAAGGATCTTTGTCTCCTACATCAATTGGCAATTGCTCTACTTGCGAGCCGTTAGATTCATCAAACTTCACATCTACCGTTTCTTCAACCTTTCAGGTGAAATTGTTGTAGACACGGTAAGTGTGAGAGTTTGAGCCATAACCTAGTAGGAAACCTTCATGAGACTTAGGAGCAAATTTAGAACGACGATCCTTATCAAGAATGTAGCACTTTGAGCCAAATACTCGAAAGTATCCAACTTGGGGTTTGTTACCGGTGAGGAGCCCGTATGCCGTCTTGCTGAGTAGCTTGTGAAGATACAAGCGATTTGTTGCATGACAAGCTGTCTCAACCGCTTCTGCCCAAAAGTGCTTCAGCGTCTTGTACTCATCGAGCATCGTTCTCACCATTTTGATGAGCGTCCGTTTCTTCCTCTCAACAACTCCATTTTGTTGAGGTGTGTACGTAGTCGAGAACTCGTGTGAAATCCCTTCTTCGTCAAGAAAGGTGTCCACATTTGCATTCTTAAACTCCGTTCCGTTGTCGCTGCGAACCTTCTTGATATTCACTTCAAATTGATTTTGGGCCTTCCTAGCAAAGTTTTTGAAGATCTTTTGGACCTGCGATTTATCATCGAGAAAGAACACCCACGTAAATATGGAAAAATCATCAACTATAACTAGACCAAAAGAATTTCCATCGAGACTCTTGTAAGAGTTGGGACCAAAAAGATCCATGTGAAGCAGCTCGAGTGGCCTCTTTGTGGTCATGATGATCTTCATGGGATGCCTTCCTCCAACCTATTTACCTGCTTGACAAGCAGTACAAAGTCTATCCTTATCAAATATGACATCATTAACTCCAAGAATATGATTTCCTTTAATAAGCTTGTCAAGGTTTCGCATACCAACATGTCCTAATTGTCTATGCCATAACCAGCCTTTTGAGGATTTAGCAATGAAGCAAGTTTTAGGTTGAGCCTTTTTAGTGAAATCAACAATGTATAGATCACCTCTACGCACACCGGTAAAGACCATTTTATGATTATCTCGACGAAACACTTGGCAATCTACTTCAGTAAATAGAACATTGAAACCGAAATCAGCAAGTCTAGATACTGAAAGTAAGTTGTAACCAAGAGATTCAACGAGCATAACATTTTGTATGGAGCTATCATGTGATATGGCCACCTTACCAAGGCCAACCACCTTACCCTTTGAGTTGTCAACGAAAGTGACATACTTTCAAGGACTATCATTATCAGCAAGCTCACGCAACATGTCTTTATCTCCGGTCATGTGATCGGTACATCCACTATCAAGAACCCATTCCTTTCCTCCTGACATATATCCCCGAAGATTTGCCATAAGACCAAAATGTCTCATCGCATCATCAAGATCAAAGTCACTATCATCATCCTCATCATAGTATCCATGTTCAACATCGTCATGTGGTGGATCAAATCCTAGAGAGGGTGATTCGTTAGAGTGAGTTTGACAATAATCTGGTCTATGAATTCTTATAGCTTCGGAAATAATGTCACTAATAATGCCAACATTTCCTTTGGCACACATAAGGTTTGTAAGCTCAAATAGACGATCACCAAACATAGGATTACTAGTATTCATTTTACTCAAAGCAATAGACTTATAGAGAATTTCATCAAGATTTTTCAAGGAATAATCTGAAAATCGTTCCTCAAGAAATTTCCATATAGTATAGGCACACTTAAAGGTAGGCAAACATCCAATCAAGTTTCTAGGCAATCCTCTAAGGATAAGTTCGGCAGTTCTAAGATTCCTAACCATATCAATTGACTCATCATGGGTTGGATGCATAGGATCAATATAAGGTGCACAAGGGCTAGCAATGTACTTCTTCAAATGATATTGATTGAAAATTACAAGCATCTCATTTTTTCACTCATGAAAATACTCTCCATCAAGAATAGGCACTCTATGTCTAAGACTCCCCAAAGTAGACTCATCCATCTTCCTCCAATGGTGATTAAACCAAGGCAATGGAGACCAATGCTCTGATACCACTTGTAGAACCTTGAGAAGAGGTGTCTAGAGGGGGGTGATTAGACACTAAGAGCCAAAGTTGCAGTTTTTAAGTTTCTTTAAAGTTTGAGTGGAGTTTAGGCACAAGTTTAACATTCACAACATATAGCAAGCAAGCATGCAAAGAGTATATGAGCAGCGGAAAATAAAGCATGCAACTTGCAAGAATGTAAAGGGAAGGGATTGGAGGATTCAAATGCAATTGGAGACACGGATGTTTTTGGCGTGGTTCCGATAGGTGGTGCTATCGTACATCCACGTTGATGGAGACTTCAACCCATGAAGGGTAACGGTTGCGCGAGTCCACGGAGGGCTCCACCCACGAAGGGTCCACGAAGAAACAACCTTGTCTATCCCACCATGGCCGTCGCCCACGAAGGACTTGCCTCACTAGCGGTAGATCTTCACGAAGTAGGCGATCTCCTTGCCCTTACAAACTCCTTGGTTCAACTCCACAATCTTGTCGGAGGCTCCCAAGTGACACCTAGCCAATCTAGGAGACACCACTCTCCAAGAAGTAACAAATGGTGTGTTGATGATGAACTCCTTGCTCTTGTGCTTCAAGTGATAGTCTCCCCAACCCTCAACTCTCTCTCATAGGATTTGGATCTGGTGGAAAGAGGGTTTGAGTGGAAAGCAACTTGGGGAAGGCTAGAGATCAAGATTCATATGGTAGGAATGGAATATCTTGGCCTCAACACATGAGTAGGTAGTTCTCTCTCCGAAATAGGATGTTGGAAGTGTAGGTTCAGTCTGATGGCTCTCTCCATGAATGAAGAGGAGGTGGAGGGGTATTTATAGCCTCCACACAAAATCTAACCGTTACACACAATCTACCAAACTCGGTGGGACCGAATTGCTAAACTCGGTCAGACCGATTTAGCAAATAATGTGACCGTTAGAGTTTTCGGTGGGACCGAAATGCAACTCGGTAGGACCAATTCGGTTAGGGTTAGGGCATAACGTAATCTCGGTAAGACCGATTACACAAACTCGGTGGGACCGATTTTGGTAATAAGCTTTCCAGAGAGTTGGTCAGGCAAACTCGGTTGGACCGATTATGAAACTCGGTGGGACCGATTTTGATAATAAGTCAACCAGAAAGTTTGCATTGTAATCTTGGTAGTACCGATTGCTCAAACTCGGTGAGACCGATTCTGATAATGGACATACACAGAGACATTACAATCCCATCTCGATGAGACCGAGATCCCTATCGGTGAGACTGATTTGCCTAGGATTTGTGGCAGTGGCTAAGACATCCAAACTCGGTGGCGCCGGATAGGAAGAATCAGTGGGGCCGAGTTTGACTTTAGGTTTAGGACATATGTGTGGAAGTGGGAAAGTAGTTGAGGGTATTTGGAGCATATCACTAAGCACTTTGAAGCAAGAGCCTCATTAAGCAACACCTCATCCCTCCTTGATAGTATTGGCTTTTCCTATAGACTCAATGTGATCTTGGATCACTAAAATATAAAAATGAAGAGTCTTGAGCTTGAAGCTTGAGCCAATCCTTTGTCCTTAGCATCTTGAAGGAGTTCCCACATCCTTTAGTCCATGCCACTCCATTGTTGAACTTATCTGAAATATACTAGATAAAAGTGTTAGTCCAACAGGAGATATGTTGTCATTAATTACCAAAACCACCTAGGGAGCATTGTGCTTTCACCCGGTCATATGATTTGTTGCTCCACTATCGAGCAACCATGATCCCCCACCAGAAGTAAACACCTACAAGAGATCAATGCTTGGTTTTAGGTACCCATTTAGTAATGGGTCCTTTGATGTTAGTAGCAAGGGTCTTAGGAACCCAAATAGACCATTCAATGTACTCATAAGGAGAACCAACAAATTTAGCATAAACATGCCCATCACTAGCACGACACAACCCATAAGAGGGATTAAAGTCGTCGGCTTTGTTGGAGAAGGTGGTTTTGCCCCTTTTGACATCAACACCCTTTACATTGTTCTTCTTCTCCTTAGGAGCACCCTCTCCCTCTTTCACAAAAGTTTGCTTGAGAGGAGGAGGTCGTTTGGTCTTGTCGTTCTTCTTCTTGTTCTTGGACTTGGGTGCGAACCCAATTCCCTCCTTGGCCACAACTTCCTTTTGATTGCTCAAAAGGTCGTTGAGGTTCTTCTCACCTTGAATTCATGTCACAAGGCCTTTCTCAAGTTGATCCTTCAACTTGGCATTCTCCTCCACAAGATGCACATGCTCACAACACGGGTTAGTGGCATATGCATTATCAATTAATACCATATGAGGAAAGGTGGCCTTTTCCTTGGTTAGCTTAACTTGGAGTTGAGCATGAGACTCCTTGAGGCTAGCATGAGCACCCTTCAAGACCTTGTGGGCCTTGTCAAGTAAATCAAACTCCTCCTTGAGTCTAGCATGGTCAACACCAAGTTTAGCCTTCTCGAAAGTTAGCACACAAGACACAACAAGAGCAAGAGCAAGATCTTTATTTAACTTAGCATGGTAATCATTGTGTGACTCCTCAAGAGCCAAACGATGCCCACACTCTTCCTCAAGAGCATTAGAGAGATCCGATATCTCATCGGCATAGTCACGACTATGACCTTCCATCTTAGAGATGGTTTCTTCATGAGCCTCGATCATGTCATTGGCTTCACCAAGTTGTTCCAAGAGAGCAATGAAGTGCTTCTTGGATTTGACCTTGAGTTTACTCATAAAAGACTCAAATTCATTTACTTCCTCATTAGACCCCTCACTTTCATCAATGCCATCTGTCAAGGAAGGATTAGAAATGATGGTGGTTTTGATGTTGGGGGTTACCTTGTTGGTGGCTTTAGCCATGAGACACTTGGCGGTGATGCTCTCATTGGGTGAGTCGAAGAGGGACAACTGTGGAGTTGTGGCAATGGCAACGGAGGCCATGGCCATGGCTTCACTATCTTCATCATCATCGTCATCTCATGGTATTCTTCTTGAACCACCAACCCTCGAGTAGGAGTCTTTTTGGTGAAGTTTTTCTTGTTGGGGAAGGACTTGGCTTTGTCCTTTCAAATGAGCTTGCCACTATTGTCTTCCCGCTTCTTGTAAGGGAAATCCATAACAAAATGGCTCACATTGCCACAATTGTAACAGGTTCTCACATGTTTCTTGCCCTTGAACCCACTTGAGTTGTTCTTGTTGAAGTTGGGCCTTGTGTTCTTCTTGCTCCAAAATTGCCTTGAAGCAAGAGCCATGTGCTCATGATAATCATATTTTGTATCTTCGGGGTTGCTCTCCTCGTCTTCCTCTTCTTCCACAATAACCTTGGCCTTCAAGGCAAGGTTGGGCTTCTTTACCCTTTGAGAGCGCAACACCGCATTGTCGGCGGTCTTGTCCAAGATCCTCATTGCCACAAACTCATCCAACACTTCATTTGAGGTCAAGGAGTGGAAGTCCGGTCTTTGACGAATGACAAAGGACAAGGCCTTGTGGTAAGGCATCATTGCCTTGAGGAACTTGCGCTTGATCCAATTGTCATCCGTGTCCTTGCTCCCATGATCTCGGAGTGAGACCGCAAGTTTGTTGACTCTCCGGAAGAGCTCACGAGGTTCTTCATCTTCTTTCATTGCAAACTCATCAGCTTCATCTTGCACCACTTCCTAGTTGGAGCGTTGAATGCTAGCACTTCCCTTATAGAGGGAAACAACAGAATGCCATGTGTCTTTGGCCATGGCGAAGGGTCGAAGATGAGGGAGATCTTTAGGAAGAACAACATCTTGAATGGTGAAGATGAAAGAAATATGCCCTAGAGGCAATAATAAAGTTGTTATTTATTTCCTTATATCATGATAAATGTTTATTATTCATGCTAGAATTTTATTAACCGGAAACATAATACTTGTGTGAATACAAAGACAAACAGAGTGTCACTAGTATGCCTCTACTTGACTAGCTCGTTGATCAAATATGGTTATGTTTCCTGACCATAGACATGTGTTGTCATTTGATTAACGGGATCACATCATTAGGAGAATGATGTGATTGACTTGACCCATTCCGTTAGCTTAGCACTTGATCGTTTAGTATTCTACTATTGCTTTCTTCATGACTTATACATGTTCCTATGACTATGAGATTATGCAACCCCCGTTTACCAGAGGAACACTTTGTGTGCTACCAAATGTCACAACGTAACTGGGTGATTATAAAGGTGCTCTACAGGTGTCTCCGAAGGTACTTGTTAGGTTGGCGTATTTCGAGATTAGGATTTGTCACTCCGATTGTCGGAGAGGTATCTCTGGGCCCACACGGTAATGCACATTACTTAAGCCTTGCAAGCATTGCAACTAATAAGTTAGTTGCGGGATGATGTATTACGGAACGAAGAGACTTGCCGGTAACGAGATTGAACTAGGTATGGAGATACCGACAATCGAATCCTGGGCAAGTAACATACCGATGACAAAGGGAACAACGTATGTTGTTATGCGGTTTGACCGATAAAGATCTTCGTAGAATATGTAGGAACCAATATGAGCATCCAGGTTCCGCTATTGGTTATTGACCGGAGACGTGTCTCGGTCATGTCTACATAGTTCTCAAACCCGTAGGGTCCGCACGCTTAAAGTTCGGTGATGATCGTAATTAGGGTTTTTGTGTTTTGATGTACCGAAGGTTGTTCGGAGTCCCGGATGTGATCACAGACATGACGAGGAGTCTCAAAATGGTCAAGACATAAAGATTGATATATTGGAAGCCTATATTTGGATATCGGAATCGTTCCGGGTGAAATCGGGATTTTACCGGAGTATCGGGGGGTTACCGGAACCCCCCGGGGGGGGTTAATGGGCCTACATGGGCCCTAAGGGAGAAGAGGAGGGCCGGCCAGGGCAGGCAGCGCGCCCCCTCCCCCCTAGTCCGAATAGGACAAGGAAGGGGCGGGGGGCGGCGCCCGCCTTTCCTCTTTCCCCCTTCCTCTTTCCTTCTCCAACAAGGCAAGAGGGGGGAGTCCTACTCCCGGTGGGAGTAGGACTCCTCCAGGCGCACCCCTAGGGGCCGGCCGCACCCCCTCCCTTCTTTATATACGGGGGCAGGGGGCACCCCATAACACACAAGTTGATCTTCGTGATCGTTCCTTAGCCGTGTGCGGTGCCCCCCTCCACCATATTCCACCTCTGTCATATTGTAGCGGTGCTTAGGAGAAGCCCTGCATCGGTAGAAGATCATCACCGTCATCACACCATCGTGCTGACGAAACTCTCCCTCAACACTCGGCTAGATCGGAGCTCGAGGGATGTCACCGAGTTGAATGTGTGCAGAACTCGGAGGTGTCGTACGTTCGGTACTTGGATCGGGAAGACGTATGACTACTTCCTCTATGTTGTGTCAACGCTTCCGTTGCCGGTCTACGAGGGTACGTAGACAACACTCTCCCCTCTCGTTGATATGCATCACCATGATCTTGCGTGTGCGTAGGATTTTTTTTGAAATTACTACGTTCCCCAACAGTGGCATCCGAGCCTATGTTTTATGCGTTGATGTTATATGCACGAGTAGAACACAAGTGAGTTGTGGGCGATACAAGTCATACTGCTTACCAGCATGTCATACTTTGGTTCGGCGGTATTGTTGGATGAAGCGGCCCGGACCGACATTACACGTACGCTTACGCGAGACTGGTTCTACCGACGTGCTTTGCACACAGGTGGCTGGCGGGTGTCAGTTTCTCTAACTTTAGTTGAACCGAGTGTGGCTACTCCCGGTCCTTGCGAAGGTTAAAACAGCACGAACTTGAGAAACTATTGTTGTGGTTTTGATGCGTAGGTAAGAACGGTTCTTGCTAAGCCCGTAGCAGCCACGTAAAACTTGCAACAACAAAGTAGAGGACGTCTAACTTGTTTTTGCAGGGCATGTTGTGATGTGATATGGTCAAGACGTGATGCTATATTTTATTGTATGAGATGATCATGTTTTGTAACCGAAGTTATCGGCAACTGGCAGGAGCCATATGGTTGTCGCTTTATTGTATGAAATGCAAACGCCCTGTAATTGCTTTACTTTATCACTAAGAGGTAGCGATAGTCGTAGAAGCAATAGACGGCGTAAACAACAACGATGCTACGATGGAGATCAAGGTGTCGCGCCGGTGACGATGGTGATCATGGAGGTGCTTCGGAGATGGAGATCGCAAGCACAAGATGATGATGGCCATATCATATCACTTATATTGATTGCATGTGATGTTTATCTTTTATGCATCTTATCTTGCTTTGATTGACGGTAGCATTATAAGATGATCTCTCACTAAATTTCAAGATAAAAGTGTTCTCCCTGAGTATGCACCATTGCCAAAGTTCGTCGTGCCCAAACACCACGTGATGATCGGGTGTGATAAGCCCTACGTCCATCTACAACGGGTGCAAGCCAGTTTTGCACACGCAGAATACTCAGGTTAAACTTGACGAGCCTAGCATATGCAGATATGGCCTCGGAACACTGAGACCGAAAGGTCGAGCGTGAATCATATAGTAGATATGATCAACATAGTGATGTTCACCATCGAAAACTACTCCATTTCACGTGATGATCGGTTATGGTTTAGTTGATTTGGATCACGTGATCACTTAGAGGATTAGAGAGATGTCTTTCTAAGTGGGAGTTCTTAAGTAATATGATTAATTGAACTTAAATTTATCATGAACTTAGTACCTGATAGTATCTTGCTTGTCTATGTTATTGTAGATAGATGGCCCCTGCTGTTGTTCCGTTGAATTTTAATGCGTTCCTTGAGAAAGCAAAGTTGAAAGATGATGGTAGCAATTACACGGACTGGGTCCGTAACTTGAGGATTATCCTCATTGCTGCACAGAAGAATTACGTCCAGGAAGCATAGCTGGGTGCCAGGCCTGCTGCAGGAGCAACACCAGATGTTGTGAACGTCTGTTAGAGCAAAGCTGATGACTAGTGGATAGTTCAGTGTGCCATGCTTTACGGCTTAGAACCGGGACTTCAACGACGTTTTGAATGTCATGGAGCATATGAGATGTTCTAGGAGTTGAAGTTAATATTTCAAGCAAATGCCCGGATTGAGAGATATGAAGTCTCCAATAAGTTTTATAGCTGCAAGATGGAGGAGAATAGTTCTGTCAGTGAGCATATACTCAAGATGTCTGGGTATAATAATCACTTGATTCAACTGGGAGTTAATCTTCCGAATGATAGCGTCATTGACAGAATTCTCCAATCACTGCCACCAAGCTATAAAAGCTTTGTGATGAACTATAATATGCAAGGGATGGAAAAGACAATTCCTGAGCTCTTCGCAATGCTAAAGGCTGCGGAGGTAGAAATCAAGAAGGAGCATCAAGTGTTGATGGTCAACAAGACCACTAGTTTCAAGAAAAAGGGCAAAGGGAAGAAGAAGGGGAACTTCAAGAAGAACAACAAGCAAGTTGCTGCTCAGGAGAAGAAACCCAAGTCTGGACCTAAGCCTGAAACTGAGTGCTTCTACTACAAGCAGACTGGTCACTGGAAGCGAAACTGCCCCAAGTATTTGGCGGATAAGAAGGATGGCAAGGTGAACAAAGGTATATGTGATATACATGTTATTGATGTGTACCTTACTAGAGCTCGCAATAGCACCTGGGTATTTCATACTAGTTCTGTTGCTAATATTTGCAACTCGAAACAGGGACTACGGATTAAGCGAACACTAGCCAAGGACGAGGTGACGATGCGCGTGGGAAATGGTTCCAAAGTCTATGTGATCGCGGTCGGCACGCTACCTCTACATCTACCTTCGGGATTAGTATTAGACCTAAATAATTGTTATTTGGTGCCAGCGTTGATCATGAACATTATATCTGGATCTTGTTGATGCGAGACGGTTATTCATTTAAATCAGAGAATAATGGTTGTTCTATTTATGTGAGTAATTTCTTTTATGGTCATGCACCCTTGAAGAGTGGTCTATTTTTGATGAATCTCGATAGTAGTGATACACATATTCATAATGTTGAAGCCAAAAGATGTAGAGTTGATAATGATAGTGCAACTTACTTGTGGCACTGCCCTTTGGGTCATATCGGTGTAAAGCGCATGAAGAAACTCCATACTGATGGACTTTTGGAACCACTTGATTATGAATCACTTGGTACTTGCGAATCGTGCCTTATGGGCAAGATGGCAAAAACGTCGTTCTCCGGTACAATGGAGAGAGCAACATATTTATTGGAAATCATACATACATATGTATGTGGTCCAATGAATGTTGAGGCTCGTGGCGGATATCGTTATTTTCTCACCTTCAGAGATGATTTGAGCAGATATGGATATATCTACTTAATGAAACATAAGTCTGAAACATTTGAAAAGTTCAAAGAATTTCAGAGTGAAGTTGAAAATCATCGTAACAAGAAAATAAAGTTTCTACGATCTGATCGTGGAGGAGAATATTTGAGTTACAAGTTTGGTCTACATTTTAAACAAAGCGGAATAGTTTCGCAACTCACGCCACCCAGAACACCACAGCGTAATGGTGTGTCCGAACATCGTAATCGTACTTTACTTGATATGGTGCGATCTATGATGTCTCTTACTGATTTACCGCTATCGTTTTGGGGTTTTTCTTTAGAGACGGCCGCATTCACGTTAAATAGGGCACCATCAAAATCCGTTGATACGACGCCTTATGAACTGTGGTTTGGCAAGAAACCAAAGTTGTCGTTTCTAAAAGTTTGGGGCTGCGATGCTTATGTGAAAAAGCTTCAACCTGATAAGCTCGAACCCAAATCGGAGAAATGTGTCTTCATAGGATACCCAAAGGAAACTGTTGGGTACACCTTCTATCACAGATCCGAAGGCAAGATATTCGTTGCTAATAATGGATCCTTTCTAGAGAAGGAGTTTCTCTCAAAAGAAGTGAGTGGGAGGAAAGTAGAACTTGATGAGGTAACTGTACCTGCTCCCTTATTGGAAAGTAGCTCATCACAGAAATCTGTTCATGTGATACCTACACCAATTAGTGAGGAAGTTAATGATGATGATCATGGAACTTCAGATCAAGTTGTTACTGAACCTCGTAGATCAACCAGAATAAGATCCGCACTAGAGTGGTACGGTAATCCTGTTCTGGAAGTCATGTTACTAGACCATGATGAACCTACAAACTATGAAGAAGCGATGGTGAGCGCAGATTCCGCAAAATGGCTTGAGGCCATGAAATATGAGATGGGATCCATGTATGAGAACAAAGTGTGGACTTTGGTTGACTTGCCCAATGATCGGCAAGCAATTGAAAATAAATGGATCTTCAAGAAGAAGACTGACGCTGACGGTAATGTTACTGTCTACAAAGCTCGACTTGTCGCAAAAGGTTTTCGATAAGTTCAAGGGATTGACTACGATGAGACTTTCTCACCCGTAGCGATGCTTAACTCTATCCGAATCATGTTAGCAATTGCCGCATTTTATGATTATGAAATGTGGCAGATGGATGTCAAAACTGCATTCCTGAGTGGGTTTCTAGAAGAAAAGTTGTATATGATGCAGCCAGAAGGTTTTGTCAATCCAAAGGGAACTAACAAAGTGTGCAAGCTCCAGCGATCCATTTATGGACTGGTACAAGCCTCTCAGAGTTGGAATAAACGCTTTGATAGTGTGATCAAAGCATTTGGTTTTGTACAGACTTTTGGAGAAGCCTATATTTACAAGAAAGTGAGTGGGAGCTCTGTAGCATTTCTGATATTATATGTGGATGACATATTGCTGATCGGAAATGATATAGAATTTCTGGATAGCATAAAGGGATACTTGAATAAGAGTTTCTCAATGAAAGACCTCGGTGAAGCTGCTTACATATTGGGCATTAAGATCTATAGAGATAGATCAAGACGCTTAATTGGACTTTCACAAAGCACATACCTTGACAAAGTTTTGAAGAAGTTCAAAATGGATCAAGCAAAGAAAGGGTTCTTGCCTGTGTTACAAGGTGTGAAGTTGAGTAAGACTCAAAGCCCGACCACTGCAGAAGATAGAGAGAAGATGAAAGATGTTCCCTATGCTTCAGCCATAGGCTCTATCATGTATGCAATGCTGTGTACCAGACCTGGTGTGTGCCTTGCTATAAGTCTAGCAGGGAGGTACCAAAGTAATCCAGGAGTGGATCACTGGACAGCGGTCAAGAACATCCTGAAATACCTGAAAAGGACTAAGGATATGTTTCTCGTATATGGAGGTGACGAAGAGCTCGTCGTAAATGGTTACGTTGATGCAAGCTTTGACACTGATCCGGACGATTCTAAATCGCAAACCGGATACGTGTTTACATTGAACGGTGGAGCTGTCAGTTGGTGCAGTTCTAAACAAAGCGTCGTGGCGGGATCTACGTGTGAAGTGGAGTACATAGCTGCTTTGGAAGCAGCAAATGAAGGAGTCTGGATGAAGGAGTTCATATCCGATCTAGGTGTCATACCTAGTGCATCAGGTCCAATGAAAATCTTTTATGACAATACTGGAGCAATTGCCTTAGCGAAGGAATCCAGATTTCACAAGAGAACCAAGCACATCAAGAGACGCTTCAATTCCATCCGGGATCTAGTCCAGGTGGGAGACATAGAAATTTGCAAGATACATACGGATCTGAATGTTGCAGACCCGTTGACTAAGCCTCTTCCATGAGCAAAACATGATCAACACCAAGACTCCATGGGTGTTAGAATCATTTCTATGTAATCTAGATTATTGACTCTAGTGCAAGTGGGAGACTGAAGGAAATATGCCCTAGAGGCAATAATAAAGTTGTTATTTATTTCCTTATATCATGATAAATGTTTATTATTCATGCTAGAATTTTATTAACCGGAAACATAATACTTGTGTGAATACATAGACAAACAGAGAGTCACTAGTATGCCTCTACTTGACTGGCTCGTTGATCAAAGATGGTTATGTTTCCTGACCATAGACATGTGTTGTCATTTGATTAACGGGATCACATCATTAGGAGAATGATGTGATTGACTTGACCCATTCCGTTAGCTTAGCACTTGATCGTTTAGTATTCTGCTATTGCTTTCTTCATGACTTATACATGTTCCTATGATTATGATATTACGCAACCCCCGTTTACCAGAGGAACACTTTGTGTGCTACCAAACATCACAACGTAACTGGGTGATTATAAAGGTGCTCTACAGGTGTCTCCGAAGGTACTTGTTGGGTTGGCGTATTTCGAGATTAGGATTTGTCACTCTGATTGTCGGAGAGGTATCTCTGGGCCCACTCGGTAATGCACATTACTTAAGCCTTGCAAGCATTGCAACTAATAAGTTAGTTGCGGGATGATGTATTACGGAACGAAGAGACTTGCCGGTAACGAGATTGAACTAGGTATGGAGATACCGACAATCGATTCCCGGGCAAGTAACATACCGATGACAAAGGGAACAACGTATGTTGTTATGCGGTTTGACCGATAAAGATCTTCGTAGAATATGTAGGAACCAATACGAGCATCCAGGTTCCGCTATTGGTTATTGACCGGAGACGTGTCTCGGTCATGTCTACATAGTTCTCGAACCCATAGGGTCCGCACGCTTAAAGTTCGGTGACGATCGTAATTAGGGTTTTTGTGTTTTGATGTACCAAAGGTTGTTCGGAGTCCCGGATGTGATCACGGACATGACGAGGAGTCTCGAAATGGTCGAGACATAAAGATTGATATATTGGAAGCCTACATTTGGATATCGGAATCGTTCCGGATGAAATCGGGATTTTACCGGAGTACCGGGGGGTTACCGGAACCCCCCGGGGGGGGTTAATGGGCCTACATGGGCCCTAAGGGAGAAGAGGAGGGCTGGCCAGGGCAGGCCGCGTGCCCCCTCCCCCTAGTCCTAATAGGACAAGGAAGGGGGGCGGCGCCCCCCTTTCCTTCTCCAACAAGGCAAGAGGGGGGAGTCCTACTCTCGGTGGGAGTAGGACTCCTCCAGGCGCACCCCTAGGGGCCGGTCGCACCTCCCCTCTCCCTCCTTTATATACGGGGGCAGGGGGCACCCCATAACACACAAGTTGATCTTCATGATCGTTCCTTAGCTATGTGCAGTGCCCCCCTCCACCATATTCCACCTCGGTCATATCGTAGCGGTGCTTAGGCGAAGCCCTGCGTCGGTAGAACATCATCACCATCATCACGCCGTCGTGCTGACGAAACTCCCTCAACACTCGGCTAGATCGAAGCTCGAGGGACGTCACCGAGTTGAAAGTGTGCAGAACTCGGAGGCGCCGTACGTTCGGTACTTGGATCGGTCGGATCGGGAAGACGTACGACTACTTCCTCTATGTTGTGTCAACACTTCCGTTGCTGGTCTACGAGGGTACGTAGACAACACTCTCCCCTCTCGTTGCTATGCATCACCATGATCTTGCGTGCGCGTAGTAAATTTTTTGAAATTACTACGTTCCCCAACAGAAGAGAGCATTCTCATTGAATTGATGGTCCACGGCTTCTCTAGGGGTGAAGTTGCTTCGGTCATGTGGATGAAAACCTTCTTCAATGATTCTCCAAAGGTTAGTATTCACATGATTTAAATGATGCTTGAAGCGATACACCCAAGAATCAAAGTCCTCATTTTTTCACAATCTTAGGAGGAGGCCCGACATGATTTAAATGAGTAGAAGGAATCGGTCCTCCATAAACTGGAGGTGCCACATGGGCAAAGATACCGGTGCCATTTCCACCACTAGAAGAAGGTTCCTTTTCACTAGTAGCTTCCCCCTTGTCGGAGTTAGCATCCGTCACCTTGTCAGTGGGATCACCCACTTTCAACGGCGAGGTAGATAGTTTAAGTCCTTCTAAGAATTTATTAAACATGCTTTCAACCTTGGTTGTCATGGAGGTTTTCAATGTGTCCAAAGCCACATTGAATTCCTCACGGGACACCGTGGTTCCCCCATCACCCGTAGATGAGATCAGATTCACACTAGAGTGCTCCTCCCCACTGTCTACGGTGTCAACCATAGTCTTCGGACGGCAAAGTCCTTAATAAAGAGACGAGGCTCTGGTACCAATTGAAAGGACCGATATAGTTGACTAGAGGGGGGGTGAATAGGCAACTAACAATTTTTAACTTTTCTTTACCAAATTAAACTTTGCATCAAAGTAGGTTGTCTAGATATGCAACTAGGTGAACAACCTATATGATGCAACACAACAAGCACACAAGCAAGCAAGGGATATAACACAAGTAAACTTGCAAAAGTAAAGGCACGAGACAACCAAGAGTGGAGCCGGTGAAGACGAGGATGTGTTACCGAAGTTCCTTCCTTTTGAGGGGAAGTACGTCTCCGTTAGAGCGGTGTGGACGCACAATGCTCCCCAAGAAGCCACTAGGGCCACCGTATTCTCCTCACGCCCTCACACAATGCGAGATGCCATGATTCCACTATTGGTGCCCTTGAAGGCGAGGACCGAACCTTTACAAACAAGGTTGGGGCAATATCCAAAACTTAATTGGAGGCTCCCAACGACACCACGAAGCTTCATCACAATGGACTATGGCTCCGAGGTGATCTCAACTGTCTAGGGTGCTCAAACACCCAAGAGTAACAAGATCCGCTAGGTATTAGTGGGGGGAATCAAATTTCTCTTTGTGGAGGTTTAGATCGGGGCTTCTCAACCAATCCCGAGCAAATCAACAAGTTTGATTGGCTAGGGAGAGAGATCGGGCGAAAATGGAGCTTGGAGCCACAATGGAGCTTAGGGATGGAAGAGGTAGTCAACTAGAGGAAGAAGACACCCCTTATATAGTGGAGAGACAAATCCAACCGTTATCCACTTACTCAGCCCGCGACCTGCGGTACTACCGCTCCAGACAAGCGGTACTACCACAGGGGCTCATGGTACTACCGCGATGGACCGCGGTACTACCGCGATGGACCGCGGTACTACCGCTGCAACGGCAGGGGCTAGTCTAGGCCAGAGCTGCCAAGGCTGAGAGCGGTACTGCCGCTGACGCGGTACTACCGCTCCCCCTTGCGGTACTACCGCAAGGCCAGAATGGACTAGGCTGGGAAGGGCACGGATGAATAAAAATACATCTGTGCCTACTTCCGCTGAAAATCGAACAGTGCAAAAATCCGACATGGTACTACCGCGCCAGGCGTGCGGTACTACCGCGCAGGGAGCGGATGTAAAAAATTACATCCGCCCCTATTTCCGCTCGTGCTACTGAGCCAGACCAGGACTCACAGTACTACCGCGTGCTTGGGGCGGTACTACCGCGTAGGACGCGGATGTAAAAAATTACATCCGCCCCTACAGCTGAGCCTGGCCTGAGGCCACGGTACTATAGCTCCATAGGAGCGGTACTATTGTGTGCGCCTATGGTACTACCGCAAAGGCTTGCAGTACTACCGCAGGGGCCTGCAGTACTACCGCTCCCAGGAGCAGTACTACCGCATGCCTCAGAATAGCAACACTAGGAATCCTTCTTTTTGCACAATAATGGAGATAACGGAGGATGCTCCAAAGCTCAAAGGGAAAGGCGGGGCAAAGGGAGAAAACATGTATGTGATGATTCAACCCAAACCGTTCCACCGCGGACCCCCTCTTAATAGTATGGCTATCCTATGACTCAAATCCACCAAAAGAGATGTAGAACGCCGCCGTCTTCAATAGTCTTTGAGGGGTACCAAACCATCTTGTGCCTAACGACGAAGCGACTGAAATACTCAAGGCACACGATTAGTCCGCAAAAGCATTATCATCAATCACCAAAACACCTTAGGGATAAACATGCCCTTACACCGCCTGCCCTTGCGGTACTACCGCAGGGGTAGTATTCAACGGCCACACAGGTGCAGCACACGGTAGTATACACAGTGAGGCAGCAGTACTACCGTTGGGGATAGTGGTACTACCGCGTGTCCACGAATGTAAAAAAATACTATCGCGCCTACATCTGCTAGAGCTAGCTTCGAGTAGTAAGCCGGCACGGTACTACCGCTCACAGGGAGTGGTACTACCGCGTAAGGGCGGATGTAAAAAAATTACATTCGCGCCTACTTCTGCATGCATCAGCATTAGGGCTGGAGGCAGCGGTACTACTGTCGGCCCCTGCGGTACTACCGCTCCCTTGGGCAGTACTACCGCATGCCATAGATGGTTTAGCACTTGGCTGCCTTCATATCGTAGCTAAAGACAACAGAAGGATACAATAAAACCAGAACTGTCATAACTTCTGTGAGCTTTGAATTGAGCAAACTCAAGCTTGTTGGATAGAAGACAACGAGTAGCATCAAAACAGTGAGTGGTTATAGTAAGAAGAGGCAGGAGAGGTATGCCTAACAAATAGAGGAGTGAAACCTCCAATAGAGAAGAACCGACATAACCTCCAATCATCGAAAACATCCTAGAAGATGCATGTGAACTCCGTTTTCGTTGAACTCGAGCTTATCATCAAGATGACCATAAGCTCCAAAGAATCACAAAGAGAACCAAACAAGAACCAAGAATGATGATGCAAGGATGCCATGGTTTGAGCTCTCTACGAACGATACGATCAAGCTACTCATCAAGAGCCCCCCTTGATAGTACGACAATCTGTCTTATAACCCGGTCTCCCAACTACCACCATGAGACCGGTAAAATAGTAGATTGTAGACAAGGGCAAACCTTTGCCGTGCACATAGTCCACTTGAGCTAGATGTAGACGAACTTGACTTCCTCAAGTTGGACCACCTTTCTTGATTGCGTTGGTTCGGTGAAGACTAGTAGATTGCTCCCCCATACTCCACTATGGGTGAGCCACTCTTCGGCACATCTTCACAAGTCCATTGTCACCACAATGGACGGCAATCTTCAAGCACATGATCTCTTCGTGATGCATTACTTGAACGTGCACACCGCAACCTAACCCCACAAAAAACTCTCACGAAGAGCATCGGTTAGTACACAAAGCGTAATTGACAATGCTTACCATACCATGGGATCACTTGATCCCTCTCGGTACATCTTCTATGATTTGTGTGTTGATCAACTTGATTCACTCTTTGACTTAGTCTTGATCAACCTCTCACATGACCAATCTTTAGGTAATTCCTTGAGTAGCACCTTGGTCATCACACACTCTCCTTGAAACCAACAAATGTACTCCAAGAAAAACCTATGGACAAAACCTTCAAATATAACTCAAGGCAACCATTAGTCCATAGAGATTGTCATCAATTACCAAATCAAACATGAGGGCACCGCATGTTCTTTCAGTTGGGTAGTTCGACCATTAATGTGTTACATGAGTTCAGAACATCGTGAGACAGTTCGGTAATAACGTGGATTGGGCCAAGCCCGTGTTCTCACAAGCGGCTAACACCAATAATGATCTCTTTGTCTGCCTACAATTTTGTCGGCTGCGTGTTGATCTGTGGTCAACTTAATTGACAGTACTCCTTCCATTTTTTTACTCTGCATATTAAGTCTCATTACGGCAAGCCTTTGACCACAACTCTCTTCATGTGTAACTTTCATGATAGAAAATAATAATTATGAGGATATACTTTAAATATGAATCTAATGGAATTAAATTTATGCCTCATAAAGTATATACTAGGGGAGCACTGTTTAGAAATGTAAAAAACACATATGTTTTTATGCATGCACATACACTCATTTCTATGAATGCACACATGCATGCCCTATCTTGATTGACAAAGTCAACATAGTGCTGGTCGATGAAGCGCCAAACTTTAAGAGACGGAGCAGGCAAATCTTGTGATTGACAAAGTCACCATAGTCATATCACAGTCAATGAGATGCCGTCTCCACTTAACTTCAAGTGACTAAGCAGGCAAATTTTATCATTGACGAAATCACAATAGTCACCTAATACCGATGGGTATCATCCTCACTAAACGAATATCCTTGAAAAGTATAAATAAATTTTGAAAACATGAGCATTTGTACTAAGTTTACAATTTAAACCAGGATGGACTGGGCCCCTCCTGTCAATGGAGCAACGTGCACCTTTCCGTTGATGTGGAGGCTCTCCTAATTTTCAGGGATCCTTGGATTGATGGAAAGTCTGTCATGGAGTAGGCACCACTAGTCTACGATCGTGTTCTTAAGCATAGACGTAGGGACCGCATTGTACGCCAGTAGCTGACGGTTCACGCATGGGTGCGGGATATTCATTGTCCTCTTGGACCCGCCACCCTAGTGCAAGATGTGGTGTTATGGTGGCGTCTTCGCCCCATCTTATTGATTGATGAGCCGGGTGTGCTTCAACAACTTCAATGCCTATTATGTCAAACCACACTTCCTTGCCCTTCCGGGGCTCGATCACGGACCACAATTGGCACTTCACTTGGAAGACTTGGGCGCATCTCCGCATCAAGGTGTTCACCTGGCTCGCCCTTCAGGACCGCTGATGGACGACGGACCGTCTTGCTCGTCATGGCCATCCCCACGAGGAGCGATGCGTGTTATGTGATCAGATTCTTGAGGACATGCAACATCTTCTAGCTGGTTGCCACTTTTCTGCTAGGTATGGCATGATGTACTCTCCTGGTCCCAATCCACGACCACTCTGTCGTGCTTGGTGATGAGCTTCTCTGAGTTGTGGTCGACTACCTCCTCGCATGCTTCCACTATGCACCATCGAGGACTCTCCTCCGCCATCATGCTCATGGCCTGGCCATTTGGAGACGTGGCAATGGATGCATCATTGACGGGCACCAACCCTCCGTCTCCCATCTTGTCCATGATATCTAGTACAAGGCGTGTCTTTGGGCCAAAGCCGGTTCCACGATGATGACTAATTTTCTTTCAGAGATGTAGTCTTTCTTGTTGTTGGGGCTGAGCAATCCCTTTCTTTCTGCTCACATCATGTTGCAAACAACATGTTGTGTACGTGCTGTTGCAAAATGCACCTACTCTTGTAATTCTTCACTCTCCTTATATTAATAAAAAAATGCACAAACTTTATGTATTCATGAAAAAAGTATCATGGAAAGTAGAAAAAAGTAAAAAAAAATGATGTTAGATTTTTAGCGTCAGCGAACGCCTAGATATGTGAGTGCAAACCTTTGTCTCCAAGTCCATCTCTATGCGGAGATAGATAAATTTGCTATGCCGTTGTGTAAGATTTGTTATGTTTTAAAGTGAAAATTGTCATCTAGTGTGATCATAGAAATTACCACATTGCAACCAGGTTTGATCAGATCCGATCCGATGCACGGTGTCAGATGTATATTTTGTGGTTAAAAAAAGGACCTTCATAAGTGTCACATGTGTAGGTTGAAGGAGGCCGCGCCGAACACCCTTCTAGCCATCCATTGTGATAAGTCAGAGTTTTTTTTTTCACACATGCATGCAAACAGGAACAAAAATGGATGATGTCAGCGGAAATATTTTGGGTTTTTCGAACTTTAAAATGTTTTTATCTCCTGAATGCAAAATCCGATTGAAAATTCATTTTCACCATTAAATCCGTCGCGACGAGGACCTCAAAACTAGATCTCATATCGATATGTTTCGACGATATCTTTTGACGGTCAAAAATTGCCATGTCTATTGCACATAAATTGTCATGGCGTTTACACTGAAGTTGTCACGATATGTTTCAACTACCTTTTCTTCTACGTTTAAAGTAAATTTTGACATATTATAAAGAAGGAAACTAAGAAACTAAACTTGTCATGATGAATTACTCAAATTTGCCATGATCCATGAAATAATTTTGACATGGTTCACAATTAAAAATAAATTCATCGTCAATTACTTAAAAAATGCATGATCAATGACTCAAATTTGCCATGAACCAGAAACTAAAATTGCCATGGTGACTTAATAAATTTGCCATGATACATGCACTAAAAATTGCCATGGTTCATAAAAAACTAATTTTATGGTCAAAATACTAGAATTGACATGGTCAAAATACTAAAATTGACATGATCTTAAAATTGCCATGATCTATAAACTAAATTTGTCATGATGAATAACTAAAAATTGCCATGACCATGAATTAAATTGTCATGGTTAATTACTAAAAATTGTCATCGCCAATTAATAAAATCCATGTAAAGTTGTTGAAATACAATGGTAGCTTTAAATCTAGAAAGAAAATGAACATACCATGGCAACTTTAGTGTAAATACTATAACAACTTCAGTGTAACATCATGACAACTTTTGGCCTAGAAAAGTCGTCGAAACATATCAATATGAGATCTAATTTTAAAAATGAATTTTTAATCGGATTTTATTTAAAAAATAAAACACATGCATATGAAAAAGCAAAAAAAAAATTGTTGATATCATATGTTTGATGTGCAAAATGAACTATAATAGAACGTTTAGACCATGTTGATTGATCTCATCCGTGTAATACTTACTCCCTCCGTGCTAAAATAAATGTCTCAACTTTGTACTAGCTATATGTACTAAGCTCAGGACATTTATTTTGGAACGGAGAGAGTATTATTTGGTAAAAAAACAGCACCTTGAACTCTTTACTACGTCGAGAAAATAGGCTATTTGCCACTTTCAATATCGGGCTTCGCAGAACTACCACTCTCAACATTGGCTTCGTAAAATGCCACCTAGTTCGTTTGCTCTTTGATTACTATGCCATTTTTCATTTTTCAATTACTTTTTTTTTCTTTTCAATTTTCTGGCACCTGAAAGGACCAAAGACCCTTGTCTCTTTCTATCTTATCCAATCTGTTTCTGGTCTGGTCTGTATCGGATTGCTCTGAGGCTAGCTTCCTCGTGTCGTCATGGTCGCTCGCCGCCGTACCCCATTGATGCCCGCGCGAACTACCCAACTCGCCGCCTTAGCTTGACCCCGCCTGCACTCGCCGCCGGTGCTCGCCCATGGCTGCGCGCGCCGCTGCAACTCGCTCTTGTCACTGCAGCTCTCCGCCGGCGCTCATCCATGTCTGCACACGCCGGTGCAGTTCGCCTTCGCGTCGCGGATGATTACGCGTGCCAGCGCAGTTCGCCGTGGGTGCTCGCCCCATTGTGGATGCTTGCGCGTGCCAGCGCAGCTCGCTGCGGGTGCTCGCCCATGCCTGCGCGTGACGACACAGCTCGCCCTTCCCTGCGTGTGTTGGCGCCGCTCGCCCCGCGACATGCCTGAGAAGTGGGTGGCGCTGAACATCAGCATCAGTGGCATGATGGCACCAGCAGCTAGAGGAGATGGATGTGTGTCAAGTTCTGAAGATGTTGAATGCAAGCAACCTGTAAGTGACGTTTGCTGTAACCTTTACTTGATGTTGGATTGCAACTTGGCAATTACATCAAGAATATCATGCCGTGTTTAATTTCATGTCCAGAATCAACTGAGCAACAATACGACAATGGTTATCAACAGAGAGTAGATCAGGGATAATGACTGTGCTTCCCACAGGTTCCATACGTCACATGAGGAGCTTTGTTGATGCGGCATACCCTACCGCAAACATGGCTAGTACACAAGTCATGATGAATACGCCGGTCAATGACAAAGGGTTGCAGGTGACTGCGGTAGTCGTCGACAAAGGGGTGCAAACGGAAGATATTATGGATGAGGCAAAGACAGTGCGGGTCGACGAGATGGATGTCAGAAAGTTAGTTAACCAAGACAAGGATGACAAAATTATGGAGAAAATGATATATCTTAGCAAGGGAATAGATGGGAACTTGCGTACATTATGTGGTCCAGGTTTTCTACCAATAATACACAAAGAAGGAGCGCATGTTAATTGTGAGAAAATTGCTAGATTAGACGGGTCCATACAAGTGCATGCACGCACAATATCAGGAAGGAATTGTTTGTTTTCTAATGGATTCAAAAAGGAATATCATGCATGTGCTTGGAGAAATAATAGGACGTGCAGAACACGGAGATTAAGAAGGAAAAACCATGCATGCAACAGATTTGTTAGTTGGGTTTCACCGGATATAAGAACTCCAGTGCATGTGCTAGAAAATAGGAAGAGGAGCCTGCATGTACGTGGAGATATGTTTCCAGATCGGCCGTCCATGTACGTTTGGAAAAGGAAAAACAAAGTAGCAGATTAGAATGGACTAGCAGAATGCCTGTGCGTTGCTACAGGCTATCCGTCATGTTATCTTCTACACCCGGGTCCAACACAAAAAACCATCCAACGACGCATCTTTTCCTTGTTTGTCGAAACCTCCCTTTCCCGCTTGGTTTTCCGTCGTAGCGGTACATTCCTCACTGGAGCCACTCCCTTTAAAACTAGATGACATCCATCTCATCTTCATCGTGCATTGCATTAGGGATGAAATTTGTCATGTTTATAATATAATAGAGTGGGTTAATCTAACACTTCCTATTGTCACAAACAACAACTATAGAAATCATTTCCAAAGATCCATTCAACTTTGCAAATTCCACTTATGTCAGAGGCTGTTACCTTGATGAAGGTATCATCGTGTAACTACTGTCGACCCACTCGTGCTGCTCCGGGGGAAACCCTAGGATCTGGTGTTCCAGATCAAAGGATGGCGGCACTGCGGTGTCGTTTCTCTCTTGTGAGCATCGTTTGTGGAGCAGCGCCGGAAGTCAGAGGCAAGAGGTGGAGCGGCTTCATCTTGCACGGAGCTTTGGTGGAGATGTCAAGTCATGCCTGACCGACAGGTGCTACGCTTTGTCATGCCTAGTCGGACTTCAAGCTGTGTCGGCTGGTGGTACTTGGCAGCATGGCGCTGAGGTGTATCAGTGGCGACCGCGACGTGCTCAGCTGTTTGCGCACAGGGAGGAGGTGCTGTTGGGTGCCGTGGTGGCGTCGATGATAGCTAGACCGAGGAAGGTTGATGCATCAGTACAGTTCTGAAGATGGAGCGGTGGCAGTTGGCGGCGGCGGCCTCTGAGAGCATGCCGGACCAGTGAGTGCCTCAAACCCGACAAGTGGCTAGATTGGGGTCTCAGGTCTTAGATGTTAGGCTTGACTACGATGTCTGTTTGGTATTAGGCCCAGGCTATCTGTGCCCCTTCATCAACTGGATAGGTGTAGCGACATTTGTTGCTTAGACGGCGGCTTTAGTCTTACTGTTGTATGACTTTGTAAGGTCTTGTGAGAATAATTAATAAAGTGGTCGTATGCATCGCCCAGATGCAGAGGCCGAGGGTCATCCTCCTTTTCTAAAAAACATCCTGTAGAGCATAGTCATCATCCATCATGGTGAACGCTAGGTCACCCATGTCACGAGCTCATCATGATCGTTGTCCATGTTGGCAATCGGTGCTTGGCCATGTCGCTAAGAGCTTGTTGATCGTCGTTGCCCACGAGCGCTTACAAAATAATTTGGAGCGATTAACTGCTTGCTTAATTAATTAAGTACACAAATAATTAATGGCCTACCTAATACCATGTATGTCTAATTAATTGCTAACCAAATCAATTAATTATCTACATAATTGAAAAAATCCCTATTTTTAATTATCTCTAGGCATAATAAAATTGTCTATCTAATTAACCACATTACATTAATGACTCGGTTTTCAAATTGATTCAGTGCGAAAAAATTCCTATTTAAATGGACCTAATTAATTTCATGCGTAATTAACTCTCTAGCTAATTAATATCATTAATGGTTTGATTTCCATATTGATTTTGTGCTCAATTTCTATAATATTTTTGCATGAATGACTGCTACGAATGACAACGACAACTACTGAGTATTGTTGGACGAATTTCCCTAATGATTTTTTTGACATTTGAATGGTCACACTTGATTTGAGAATTTAACATGTCTAGCTCTCTGTATGACACACAAGAAATATAATATGGCGACACACGGCTAACAAAATTGGATTTAGTATAAAAGAACACCTTTCAAAGTCTTTAATAGATGGAGTCAATGATACAAAAAATGGGCGGCAATTTACCGACAAACTCATGAAGCATATGATAGCATGTTGTAAAAAAATATTTCCTCTTTTCGTTTGCGCAAGTATATCTCCATGGTAAGTAAGTGTAGAGCAGAAGCCAAGGTGCCTAAACCTGTAGTCACGGACGAATCGGCCAGCAAATAACAGTTCTATGAAGAAAAAAATATGTGAATATGAAACTGCAACAGTTGCACCGAATTGTGGAATTTATCAATTATTATATTTTACAGGTTACGGGTTATCTAGCTTCCTATTGGTATAACATCTAATATGTCAACTCCAAAAGCGCCTAGTTGAGAATTGGCACTCCCTCATTGAAGCATCTTTTTGCACTCTAATAACTGACCTGACATGGACCTTCTCAGTTAAATAATGGTGCATCTAATTGCATAGCAAACTGCAGTAAAAATGCAAATTCAGATGCTACGGAGAAAATGTTAGGATAATCCTAGGCCAAAACGTTTCAGTTAAAAAATATGAATGTTGCTGAACTCAGAATGTTTACTATGACCAATCTGATTCACTTATACCAAAAAAAGGTATTCTATAGCAGAACAAAATTACATTACTACTAACCAGAATGCCTGTAGAGAAAACAGATCAGAAAATGCAAATTATGTATTGGTCATTACCATAGCTGCAAGTGGATGAATTGTAAATATTGTACAAGTCAAAGTCAAAATAATGCACCTCCACACATTATCTACCCTGAATGATGAATAATTTCACACAAGGGGTCTCGTGCTATACCAGCGTAAAGCAATATGCTATGAAAAATTAGATGTCAACGGATTATGTATGAATTACCTTAGAACCGGAAGAAGAAAATTGCAGGAGGTACTTGGTGTCCCTGTGGTCACTGTCCTCCAAGTTGAATTATTCATTCTCTCATCCAAATCCTAGCCGCAGTATCTACAAAAAGGAAGAATGTAAGTCTTGTTTTGCTGAACAGTGTTTATATAAATAGAACAAGTATCTTTTTCAATGTCATGATCAAAGCTACTGCATATTACAACTACCCATGATCAAAGCCATTACAAGAAAATACCAAAATGCAAAGATGATCTAAATCCCAATGTAAAGTATGCACATAAACTAATGAATAGCCTGTGCAATTTCTTGCCTACAAATCGAATGAACTGATGGTAATCTCAACGCAATTATATCAAAGCTACTGCATATTATTGTTTCATGAAGATCCGGTACCCAACAACGGAGACAGAGACAACAAATTGAAAGGCCCCTGGATGAGAGATGACAAAAGCAACGAAGTGTTATCTTCCCGGCCCAGAACGACGGAGATGCCACATGATAGTATGGCACCAACCCATCGTCTGTGCGCTGACGAGTGACGACAGAGACGACTGAGTCTGAAACTTAACCTGAGTACGAATAATCAACAGTGACAGCAACTGTTACGGGCTTGCGGCGAGGTACCCTCACCTCGACAATGATCTTTGGTCGGAGCGCAGAGGTAAGTGGTGTCGTTGGCGACATGCAGGTCGTCCACTCGAGAGGCGGCGCTGGATATTAATGGAGATCGTGCAGGCAGACAACGAGGTGGGGTGGTTCATCTGTGCGGTCTGCTTCCGATCCAATCTGCGATATTCCCCCATGTGGATGCGACCCCATCACGTAGCCATACAAAACGATATAGGAACCATGATTAGATAAATATACAATGATCAATTGGAATGTATTAGAATTGGAGAGAGAATGAATATACAGGAAACATGCAGGTCGAGCAAGCCAGCCTTTCCTATGGTCGTGTTGTTCCTGCAGATGTTAAGCTAATACTGAATCCAATGTTTAAAACCAATCAATTCCTAGTCTCTTTCTCTGCCAGCGAAAGTTAATCTCTGGCGTCCTTCGTCCAAATTGAATTATATCAAACTGAGCAGGACCGACATAATTATGGGAAAGCCATATAAGAGAGATTAGTGGGAAGGAGAGGATTACGTCCCGGATTTTCAGAAGAAATGTGTGTTAGTGTTAGTAGGAAGGAGGGGATAGTGTCCTGATTTTTTTACTGGGGAGATGTGCATTAAAGGAAAGATAGATTGTGTCCTGATTTCCTGCATGAAAAAAGAAAACCGGAAACTTGGAGGAGATCGAGGGGTGGGGCTGGCTAGAGGGTGGAGGTGGGACGAAAAAAACCGGACAAAAATAAACTGTACCAGGCTACCAAGTGCTCCATTAGGTAAACTGCAGTGCAAATAACTTGACTGCAATTTTCATTCAAGTATTCATTTGTAATTCTTCCTTTTTATTGCTATATGATATCTGATGCCTGATGCTTTTACCATATTAAAAGAACACATGCATTAGAAAAGAAATACGGTACCTTAGTACTTTTGTTCTTCTCTAGTGAGCAGGAGTCCTAGCATCTTCCTCCTGCGCATTTGTTGAAACAATCCTTTCATCATTGAAACTTCGGCAAAGCTAATAATACACGAGAACATGGCATGCGTGCCATCAGCACAAGCATGATGTTGTCTTAGTAAGCATACATTTGTACATATAGTGTGCTGAAAATTGAAACCAAATTTTCACGCAAAATAAGTTTTCAAGGCATTCCTTTAATACTTTTAGTTCCTTATTTTGTTGCCCCTTGTTTCCATCTCTTCCAAATACAAAGATAGCAAGGAAGCCAATGCAAAACTGGGCCAGAGCATGAAAAGTGATGCCACATCTGGCATCGCAGTCTAGTGAGCCTCTGTTAGCACTTGATAAAATCAATTATCCCGTCCCACTCTTCACTTTTTGACAAAAAACTTCCGAATAGCAATCTTGGTGAGTGATCTCAACCGGGTTCGATCGGCGTGGCGTGTCGTTCCTCCAGGAGTGGGTGCTGAGAGGAAGGATGGCGAACCTCCATTGTCAATCGGCCGGAACTGCATCGTCATTTGGATCAGAGCATGGACGAAATCGAGATGGTAGAGGTTGAGGAATTTGTAGGACGTGAGGGTTTAGGGTGGGCATCACGAGAACTCACCCATATCTTGGGAGACGGCAGACCCGAGGTGCAGTCGTGTTCGTGCTTCAGGGGCTGCCACGTGCTGTCCTCGCCGCCATCGCCTGTCGATGCCACTTCAGCGCCACGAGCATGGGACTGAGGGACGAAGGGAAGAGAAGGAAAGGAAGCGAGCTAATGACGTACCTATGTTTGGTATGTAATACCCTCCATTAAGAGTAGATATTTTCTTTAAATCGGTTATTTTGTTTCCTAATTAATGTGATTGAGCAATTTAAGGTAAGGTTAATTAATTTAGATTTGATATTTGGAGATTGATAGTGATTGATTCTTTCACATAAAGACATTACTAAAAATAACTTGCACCAGCCTGGAAAGTTATGATCCGTTAAGATTTTTTTCGTTGTGTGAGTGGGTGACGCGAAACTAAACCGGTGGGGTGGGGGAGGGACGAAAAAAAATCAGCAAAATAAAACGGTTGAAAGTGGTGGGAGGAAAATAAACCGTACGAGGCTACCAACTGCTCCATTAGGAGTAGAGATAACGACGGGAGTTTGGGCGTGTGCGGGACTCGATCGCGGGGTTTTTCTTGGTTTTTCACGACTGAGGGGGAGATGGGAAGAAGTACCAAAAAAGACCGGGTGAGGTGAGACGAAAATAAAATCTGGAACTCGACCTACCAACTGAGACATTAAAAGTAAAGATACTGCAAGGAGATCGGTTGCGCAAGTCACGCAAGGGATTGTACACCAACCGTTTTCCAATCAACTAGTATGGCCTGCGTGCCTTGGTTTGGCCGAACTCGTCTGAGTCGGTTTGTACCTAGGTTCTATATATTATTTGCTATCAAGACTTTTAGGGGAAGTTATTTTCTTTAGAGTTTAGACAGACTATGAAGTGACCCTCTAGGCGTTCATCTTGTTTATTATTGTGAGATTTTCTATCAAGAAAATTACACTTTGGCGAGAGGATTCTCGTGATCGAGAGTTTGCTAGCTATTGGCTTGAGGTTCGTCGGCGACGACGGATTGCGTGCTGGTGACGTCTACATTGACGAGAGGTGCTTTTTTTGTCGAGGTATTGCTAGTCAGTTTTTGTTACCATAGTTTTAGGTTGCGTATATCGATCGCGTAATTGGAAATTCTTATCAGTGAAATTTAGTCGCGGTTGTTGCATCGTGAAAGATCGGGCCAAATTAGCGGCGCGTCCGAGGTCGTGCCCTCATCATTTGTTGAACTGAAATCAAATGAACAAACCAAGGGAAAGGTAAAAATAATACCGTCCAGAAAGATTGAGTTCCATGTCGCCACTGCGGTACTGGGTGACGGGCAGCACGCGACGCTGAGGAGATCGGCGGCACCCGATGCCAAGGAGATCGGCGGCACGCGGCGTTGAGGCAATCAGCGGCGTCGCGACGTCCAGGAGATGGGGGCGGCGTCCAGCGATAGACCCAAGAAGTCCTGGCGACCAGGGATGCGGCAAGCACGTTGTTCACGGCGGGCAGCACGCACGCGTCCGCTTCAAGTGCTGATCTGATGCCAAAGTACGTGAAGATAGCATCAGGGGTACTTCGGTCCTTTCAGGTGCCAGAAAATTGAAAAAAAAGAAAAGTAATTGAAAATGGGGAAATGGCATGGTAATCAAGGTGCACACGAACTAGGTGGCATTTTTACGAAGCTAATATTGAGAGTGGCAGTTTTACGAAGCCCGATATTGAAAGTGGCAAATAGCCAATTTTCTCTACTACGTCAGAGCTTTGTGGGCCCCAAGCAGAACGCACCAGTCGTGCCAAGGTTGTTTAATCCCACCACACACAGAAAAAAAAAGTTCTTTAATCACTTCCTGCAGAAAAAAAAGGTCGTGTCAGGCCCTTCAACGCCATCCAGAGTCCAGGCGTGGCACCATGTGACCGTACCAGCTCACCCGCCACGCAGGCACTCCCCGCCACGCGTGCCGCCCCCTCCTCGAACTCCAAACCGATCGCCGCCTCGCGCCAAAATCACGCGTCACACTCACAGCCGCACCGAAACGTAGTACGAGAAACAGAGAAGGTAGACAGAGTTAGAGCTCTCTGCTCGTCGCGCGTACGTACAGACTACAGAGGCAGCGAAGAAGAGGGCGGACAAGGCGGCGGCGGTGATCCGAAGCCAAATCGAAGCGAGCTCTGCATATGCGCCCGGCACATGGCGGCTTCCTCGCTGTGGGACGAGCTGGTGGTGGCGGCGTCGACGGGGGGGAGCAGCGGCACCGTGGTGTCCATTTGCGTGTTCACGGCGGTGCTCTGCCTCTGCCTCGTCGCCGGCCACCTCCTCGAGGAGAACAAATGGGTCAACGAGTCCATCACCGCGCTCATCATCGTACGATACGACGTCTCATCCCCAACATACAGATGCATTTCAGGGAAGAATATCCATCATCGTGACGAGACGTCCTGATTTCTCTCTGCTTCTGTGTTTGATGGCAGGGGTGCATTGTTGGGGCTCTCATCTTTCTGCTGAGCAAGGGCAGGAACTCGCACATCCTGAGGTTCGATGAGCAGCTCTTCTTCATCTACGTTCTTCCGCCGATAATCTTCAACGCTGGGTACGCATATACCTTCACCAGCTTTGTTAATTCTGCCCTGTATTGGATTTTGGAGGTACTGTACTAAAAAATTAACCAGCTAGTAGTACTTTACTGAGTGCTGTGTGGAACCGTCCATGGCTCCTCTTCGCAGGTTCCAGGTCAAGAAGAAGCAGTTCTTCCATAATTTCCTCACCATCATGTCCTTTGGGGGATTCGGGGTTTTCATCTCGGTCGCAATAGTTTCCGCAGGTACCATCTCTTTGCTGATTCTTCGACTTTTCGAGCATGTCTTACTTGGGCATGTGTACATCACACATTGTAAGAGAAATACTTATAAATTTGCAAGACTTAGCTGCTAAACTGAGTGCAAGTCAGCCAACTTTACATGAGTGAAGAACACACCACATGACCATGATATGGATGATTCTGCTCACAAAAGGGCAGTTCCATACTAGCGATGTCTGCATAGATATTGTGAACTAGGTTTGGCATCGATCGGCAATCAGGCCTGAATATGGGTTGGTTTTGTCTCCTTCAACACATTCTGGCATGTGTAGGCAACAATCGCGTGGAACAAACTTTTATTTAGTTTTTTCCTTGTTTCGGAATTGGGATGATTAAACTCATCGCCCCCTTCCGCTGCTCTCGCACCCTGAATGGTGCACCAAGCAGCGAAAGTTTGGGTTTTGTCTTTTCGCCCAAGTGGCGACCTTTCGTTGGATGCTTGGAGAAGTTGCATCGAGTGACAATGTGATCCGGGGTCTCTTATGGATTGCGGCAATATTCACAAGCTGTGCTGTTGGTAACCATTTTTTTAAACTGTCTTCACTTATACTCTTTTATGCACTGGTAACCATTTTTCAAGGGAGGTATTTTGTGCATCATACTAACAATCTGTTGCTAAATATCACTTTTCTTGATATCAGGTTTCTACTGGCTACTCCCAAAAGTTGGTTTTGGCAAACTTGACGCGGTGGATTATCTAGGTCCTTGCTTCTGCATTTGTGATTTTTTTTGGGCCACTTCCTTTTGCTTCAAATTAATCAGTTTGGGTCTTATTTTTGAATTGCAGCACTGGGAGTCATATTTTCTTCGACAGATACTGTGTGCACGTTGCAGGTCCGTTGGGTGTTCAAGTTCTATTCTAACCTCTTGAGTGTTTTCTCCACTATAAATTTTTCTAAACATACGTTCAATCTCTTGAGCTCAAACTCAGGTCATAAGCCAAGATGAAACACCGAGGTTGTACAGCTTGGTCTTCGGAGAAGGAGTTGTCAATGATGCAACATCTGTGGTCCTATTCAATGCTATAAAGAATATGGATATCACCAAGATCAAAAGCAGGGCGGTGCTAAAAGTTATCGGAGATTTCCTCTATCTTTTTGCAACTAGTACTATCCTTGGCGCCACAGTAAGGACACTATTTTTTAACAATCTAATTTTGTGATATTTATAATCATGGTGTTACAACCATGGCACCAATTTAGTTTTCACACTTTTGTTTCCCAAATGATATCAGATCGGACTGTTCACTGCTTATGTTCTCAAAGCGCTGTATTTTGGCAGGCAAGTAGCAGAATACTAGCACATTAGCTGGTTCCGTCCATCTTCTGTGCTTTTATATTCTGAATTCCTCCCCTGATTTTGCAGGCACTCGACTGACCGGGAGGTCGCTTTAATGGCTCTCATGGCTTATTTATCGTATATGTTAGCAGAGGTAATTCCATGAGAGCTTAACTTCTGACAGTTCATATGCTTGTCCACAATGCACCTGACACCTGAGCAAACATTCATTTTGGCAGTTGTTAAGTCTGAGTGGGATTTTGACTGTTTTCTTTTGCGGCATCGTCATGTCCCACTACGCATGGCATAATGTAACAGAGAGCTCCCGAATCACGACAAGGTGCTATTACTCTGCTGTTTCTGTATTACTAAATTATCTGTATGGCCCTCAAAGCAACTGCTAACTTATGTGTGTTATTTTGGTTAACCTATTTTGATGGAAAACATGTGTTGCAAGTAATAGTAATGTAAATGATGTGACTACAGGCACATATTTGCGACGCTATCATTCATCGCTGAGACCTTTATCTTTCTTTATGTTGGAATGGATGCCCTTGACATGGATAAATGGAAGACAACACAGGCAAGGTGAGCAACAAAGCATGCATGTCTCTGTTTTTTTGCAGTACCAAAGTACTAGTCACTTCTCTCAAGTTACCTTAAAGCATTCAATTCAAGAAAAAAAAAGATATCTTAAAGCATTTCTCAGAGCCATACTTTGTTACTTTGCCAGCTTCAAGACCTCAATTGGTATTTTTGGTGTCATCATTTCACTCATTTTGCTGGGACGGGCCGCGTTTGTTTTCCCTCTTTCGATCCTTTCAAATTTTATGAGTGGGAATTCTGAAAAAGCACCAATCACATTCAAGCACCAGGTTGCTTCTAAACCAATGCTTATTCCCTGGTAGAAAAACCTCTGAATGATGTACTCAAAATTCTTTAATCATGTGAAGGTCGTGATTTGGTGGGCCGGGCTCATGAGAGGCGCCGTTTCAATTGCGCTAGCATACAATCAGGTACGTCCTCTCATCATCCGGGTGCCTTTGAGATAATACGAGAAGACAAGTGGTTTGCTGAACATTTGCATGCTTTTCAGTTCACATTTTCAGGTGTAACACAGGATCCAGTCCATGCAACCATCATCACCAGTACAATTGTCGTAGTATTTTTCACAACCCTGGTAGTACCATTAACCGGATCCCGCATTTTTCGTTACATGATGTTCTATCGGCGAAAGACATACACGGCACATTGAAGCTGATACATTCTGATCACTTCAGGTGTTTGGCTTCTTGACAAGGCCAATGATAAGCGCCATGCTCCCGCAGCATCGGCACCGGGAGCCGACGGGAGGCCGCAGCACGGGAAGCAACTCGCCGAAGGACGAGTTCATCCTGCCGTTTCTCGGCGACGAAGACGCGTCGGGGAGTGGAAGCGGCTTCGTCCAAGCCAAGAGAAGCATATCAATGATGCTGGAGAGACCCATCCACACGGTGCACATCTACTGGAGGAAGTTCGACGACAGGTTCATGAGACCAATCTTCGGTGGACCACGATCTTACTGACTGGAATAATTCTGTGCAAGAGAAGAGGTGGAATAATTGGCGCTTTTACGACTGGAGTATAATCGAGTTCGGCGACGGTAATTCAGTGTAACAATATGTCTGAATTTTGTGTCTTTGGTTAGTTACTACTCCTTACTACTTACCAGTGTAAAGTTTGTAACATGAACAGTATCGAGCAAATTAAGTTTGCTCTTTATTTAGTGTATTTGTATTATTACAAATTCTGGAAGTATAAACGGAAGCAAACACGCTGAAACTCAACTGGAGTGCAGTGCTCCAGGACCTTGTCGGACAAACGGCTCTTGTACAGCTGTACTCCGGGGACTCGCGGGAACGCCTGCGTGCTGGCGGCGGAGGCCTGGGCGCCTCCGGCTGTGCCCTTTGCCTCTGCATCTGCTCTGGAGCCCTCTGCATCCGCCTCCTCTGCACCAGTGCTGTGCTGGAGGCCTCGTCTTCTTCATCAGTGAGCTCTCCAAGCTCTAGATCCATCTAGGCATCTAGCTAGGGTTTGGAGCAAGGGGTATGGTGGCTGACTAGAGAGGGCTGTTCTGAGTGGGAGAAGTTCAGGTGTTTTTTTTTTCTTAGGGCAACGTGGGTTTTTTATTGACAAAGTGGTAGGAAAGTGGTAGGAGAGTGGGTAAATAGGCCTAGGTTTTTTGCCACAAGACCAAACACCAATAAGCACAAATACAAGTCCAACATACCACAAAAGCTAAGGACATGTTCTCCAAAAAAAGACCAAATCAGTTCAAAACCAAATAATTTTTTAAAAAAAAGACAGAAGCACTTCATAGCTTTACTTACTTCATATCTTAGCATAAAGGTTCTAACTTAAGTTGAAGACTCGTTACAACTTACATAATATAACTTATGCCATGTTTGGATGTCTGTATTGAGCCTCCGAATTGGATTTCGTATTGCCTGGCTGCCAATTCAGCTGTTTGGATGCGCACTGAAACGCCAGACTGAAATGAGTCCCAATACAGAAGCGAATCCGTTCTCACGCACGGAGGCCTTCCGCAATACAGAGCTCCACCGCTCCAATTTCGGTCGAATCGACCTACACGCGCAAAAGAAAACAATTTGATCTACGCCCCAGCGGGAGACCTGCCTCTTCTCCCTCGCGCGTGACCAAGGTCTGGAGGAGCCGCACCCAGGGCAGCACACCGGCGGCGGTGCCAGGTAAGCTCCTCTCGCCGGTCCTCCTCCTCCTCCTCCTACGCCGATACCGGCATCCCCGCTGCCACAACTCGTTCCCCTTACTCCCATGGCGTCCCATCTCCTCTGCCGCTCCATGTCCTTCCATGGCCGCCACGGCTAGGACCTAGCTGCCCACCGCCGCTCCTCATCCTCTACCTCTGCTCTGTCATCCCTCCATGCCACCGGACCCCATCCTCCTCTGCCGCCGGTTCCCCCATCTCCTCTGCTCGTTCCACATGTGCTCTGCCCGTCTGCCGCCAGATCCTCTCTTTTGCCCTCTCCTTCTTCAGTTAGCTACGTATCATTTTTTGTCAGTTTGTGAAATCTGTGTATACAATACAACAATCATGTCGGGCAATGTAATCCTGGTGCACATCTTCAGTTAGCTAGGTGTTGGTTTTGTTCAGTTTCGTCAGATAATAAGTATGCATGCATCGTGAGCCTGTAGGAGAAAAAGGAGAGTGAGGCTATCCAGCTACAATGACAGATCAGGTCATTGGGCTGAAGCTGAGCGTGCATCTATTTGAACTATTGCTATATAATCATTTAATTTATAGTCACATTTTACAAATCATGATTTGATGCATACAGAACAAAGTACTATGCAATTCCATAGTTTTCCATCCAAACATGATTTGATATTAAAACCTCACGGAGATTCCATGAGCCAATACAATGAGCATCCAAACAAGCGAATTGGTATTCATGTCCATTACAGTTTCCTTGCTGATTTGGAATTGAAACCAATTCAATACGGAGGCCTCCAATACAGACATCCAAACACAGCGTTAGCATAAAAGTTTCTAACATAACACACTAGAGTTGAAATACATTGCCAAAGCCGTAGTTAACTTCGCATTTCCCAAAATGTACACCTCAAATCAAGCATTAGATTCTTAGGCCACCTACTTATAAAGGCATGAGATGTACTTAACCGCCACAACTACCAGTTCATTACTCCAGGATGGTCTTGACTTTTCTTTAACTTCTCCTTGCTCCCATAACCATCTTTCAATAGCTCACCACTCGCATGCTCAAACTTCACCTTCTCTTTTTTCTAAGTAGATCTCCGTCCACTTCAATCTCCTTCATGGCCTTCATGGGGATAATGTTAGCTTGGCTCTATAGAATGCACCTTTGCTCCTTGAAAGCTTAAACTTTTCCGTCTGTGCCTCCAACTTAGCATTCTCCTCCAGATCTTTCTTTCTCTTCTAAAACTCTTCCTCGTCTACTGCCTTCTAGTACTCCATGTGGTCCATCTTCTCATCTTGCCAAGAAAACATCTTGGATCATCCACAAGCTTGCTATATATATTATGTGCCCAGTTTCTCATTGCCCTTCTTAATCTTGCCTGAATGTTTCTCATATGCTTGCTTGGCAATAACCCTTCCACAATTCTGCTCATGACACATTTCCCACAACTTTGACAAACAATTATGAAGAATAGTTGGCCAAGGCCTATTGTCGGTGTCAAAACCGGCGGATCTCGGGTAGGGGGTCCCGAACTGTGCGTCTAGGCGGATGGTAACAGGAGACGAGGGACACGATGTTTTACCCAGGTTCGGCCCCTCTTGATGGAGGTAATGTTGGGGAACATAATAATTTTAAAATTTTCCTACGCACACGCAAGATCATGGTGATGGCATAGCAACGAGAGGGGAGAGTGTTGTCTACGTACCCTCGTAGACCGTTAAGCGGAAGCGTTATGACAACGCGGTTGATGTAGTCGTACGTCTTCACGGTCCGACCGATCCAAGCACCGAACGTACGGCACCTCCGTGTTCAGCACACGTTCAGCTCGATGACGTTCCCCGGGCTCCAATCCAGCAAAGCGTCGGGGATGAGTTCCGTCAGCACGACGACGTGGTGACGATGATGATGTTCTACCGGCGCAGAGCTTCGCCTAAACTCCGCGACGATATGATCGAGGTGGAATATGGTAGAGGGGGGCACCGCACACGGCTAAGAAACGATCCGTAGATCAACTTGTGTGTGATGGGGTGCCCCCCTGCCCCCGTATATAAAGGAGCAAGGGGGGAGCAGGCCGGCCCTAGGAGGGGGCGCACCAAGGGGAGTCCTACTCCCACCGGGAGTAGGACTCCCTCCTTTCTTGTTGGAGTAGGAGAAGGGGGGAAAGAGGGGGAGAGGAGGAAGGAAAGGGGGGCCGCACCCCTTGTCCAATTCGGACTAGAGGGGGGCTGTGCGCCTCCTTCCTTTCGGCCTCTCTCCTCTATTCCCGTATGGCCCAATAAGGCTCATATACTCCCCGGCGAATTCCCGTAACTCTCCAGTACTCCGAAAAATACCCGAATCACTCGGAACCTTTCCGAACTCCGAATATAGTCGTGCAATATATTGATCTTTACGTCTCGACCATTTCGAGACTCCTCGTCATGTCCCCGATCTCATCCGGGACTCCGAACTCCTTCGGTACATCAAAACTCATAAATTCATAATATAACTGTCATTGAAACCTTAAGCGTGCGGACCCTACGGGTTCGAGAACTATGTAGACATGACCTAGAACAGTTTCCGGTCAATAACCAATAGTGGAACCTGGATGTTCATATTGGCTCCTACATATTCTATGAAGATCTTTATCGGTCAAACCGCATAACAACATACGTTGTTCCCTTTGTCATCGGTATGTTACTTGCCCGAGATTCGATCGTTGGTATCCAATACCTAGTTCAATCTCGTTACCGGCAAGTCTCTTTACTCGTTCCGTAATACATCATCCCACAACTAACTCATTAGTTGCAATGCTTGCAAGGCTTAAGTGATGTGTATTACCGAGAGGGCTCAGAGATACCTCTCCGACAATCGGAGTGACAAAACCTAATCTCGAAATACGCCAACCCAACATGTACCTTCGGAGACACCTGTAGAGCACCTTTATAATCACCCAGTTACGTTGTGACGTTTGGTAGCACACAAAGTGTTCCTTTGGTAAACGGGAGTTGCATAATCTCATAGTCACAGGAACATGTATAAGTCATGAAGAAAGCAGTAGCAACATACTAAGCGATCGTGTGCTAAGCTAACGGAATGGGTCAAGTCAATCACATCATTCTCCTAATGATGTGATCCCATTAATCAAATGACAACTCTTTTGTCCATGGCTAGGAAACTTAACCATCTTTGATTCACGAGCTAGTCAAGTAGAGACATACTAGTGACACTATGTTTGTCTATGTATTCACACATGTATCATGTTTCTGGTTAATACAATTCTAGCATGAATAATAAACATTTATCATGAAATAAGGAAATAAATAATAACTTTATTATTGCCTCTAGGGCATATTTCCTTCAGTCTCCCACTTGCACTAGAGTCAATAATCTAGTTCACATCAGCATATGATTCAACACCAATATTCACATATGTATGTGACTAATACACATAGTTCACATCGTCATGTGATCAACACCCAAAGGGTTTACTAGAGTCAATAATCTAGTTCACATTGCTATGTGATTAACACCCAAAAGAGTACTAAGGTATGATCATGTTTCGCTCGTGAGAGATAGTCAACGGGTCTGTTACATACAGAGCCGTATGTATTTTGTGAATATTCTTATGTCTTCAATACTCTGCACGGAGCTACTCTAGTTAATTGCTCCCACTTTCAATATGTATCCAGATTGAGACTTAGAGTCATCTGGATCAGTGTAAAAGTTTGCACCGATGTAACTTTTACAACGAACTCTTTTATCACCTTCATAATCGAAAAACATCTCCTTAGTCCTCACTAAGGATATTCTTGACCGTTGTCTAGTGATCTACTCTTAGATCAAAATTGTATTCCTTTGCCAAACTCAGAGCAAGGTATACAATAGGTCTAGTACACAACATAACATACTTTATAGAACCTATGACTGAGGCATAGGGAATGACTATTCATTCTTTTCTATTTTCTGCCATGGTCGGGTTTTGAGTCTTACTCAACTTCACACCTTGCAACACAGGCAATAACTCTTCCTTTGACTGTTCCATTTTGAACTACTTCAAAATCTTGTCAAGGTATGTACTCATTGAAAAATCTTATCAAGCGTCTTGATCTATCTCTATAAATCTTGATGCTCAATGTGTAAGCAGCTTCACCAAGGTCTTTCTTTGAAAAATTCCTTTCAAACACTCCTTTATGCTTTGCAGAATAATTATACATTATTTCCAATCAACAATATGTCATTCACATATACTTATCAGAAATGCTGTAGTGCTCCCACTCACTTTATTGTAAATACAGACTTCTTCAAAAGTCTGTATAAAACCATATGCTTTGATCAACTCATCAAAGCGTATATTCCAACTCCGAGATGCTTGCACCAGTCCATAGATGGATCGCTGGAGCTTGCACACTTTGTTAGCATCTTTAGGATTGACACAAAACTTTCTGGTTGCATCATATACAACTCTTCTTTAATAAATCCATTAAGGAATGCAGTTTTGACATCCATTTGCCAGATTTCATAAAATTGGCAATTGCTAACATGATTCAGACAGACTTAAGCTTCGATACTAGTGAGAAAATCTCATCGTATTCAACACCTTGAACTTGTTGAAAACCTTTCGCAACAAGTCGAGCTTAGTAGATAGTAACACTACTATCAGTGTCCGTCTTCCTCTTGAAGATCCATTTATTTAACATGGCTTGCTGATCATCGAGCAAGTCAATCAAAGTCCATACTTTGTTCTCATACATGGATCATATCTTAGATTTTATGGCCTGAAGCCATTTCGTGGAATCCGGGCTCATTATCGCTTCCTCATAGTTCGTAGGTTCATCATGGTCTAGTAACATGACTTCCAGAACAGGATTACCGTACCACTCTGGTGCGGATCTTATTCTGGAAGACCTACGAGGTTCTGTAGTAACTTAATCTGAAGTTTCATGATCATCATCATTAACTTCCTCACTAATTGGTGTAGTAGTCACAGGAACAGATTTCTGTGATGAACTACTTTCAAATAAGGGAGCAGGTACAGTTACCTCATCAAGTTCTACTTTCCTCCCACTCACTTCTTTCAAGAGAAACTCCTTCTCTAGAAAGGATCCATCTAAGCAACGAATGTTTTGCCTTTGGATTTGTGATAGAAGGAGTACCCAACAGTTTCCTTTGGGTATTCTATGAAGACGCACTTCTCCGATTTGGGTTCGAGCTTATCAGGTTGAAACTTTTTCATATAAGCATCGCAACTCCAAACTTTAAGAAACGACAACTTTGGTTTCTTGCCAAACCACAGTTCATAAGGCGTCGTCTCAACGGATTTTGATGGTGCCCAATTTAAAGTGAATGCAGCTGTCTCTAATGCATAACCCCAAAACGATAGCGGTAAATCGGTAAGAGACATCATAGATCGCACCATATCCAATAAAGTGCGGTTACGACGTTCGGACACACCATAACGTTGTGGTGTTCTAGGTGGCGTGAGCTGTGAAGCTATTCCACAGTGTTTTAATTGAAGACCAAACTCGTAACTCAAATATTTGTCTCCGCGATCAGATCGCAGAAACTTTATTTTCTTGTTATGATGATTTTTCCACTTCACTCTGAAATTCTTTGAACCTTTCAACTATTTCAGACTTATGTTTCATCAAGTAGATATACCCATATCTGCTCAAATCATCTTGTGAAGATCAGAAAATAACGATACTTGCCACGAGCATCAACACTCATTGGATCGCATACATCGGTATGTATTATTTCCAATAAGTCAGTAGCTTGTTCCATTGTTCCGGAGAACGGAGTTTTAGTCATCTTTCCCAAAAGGCATGGTTCGCAAGCATCAAATGATTCATAACCAAGTGATTCCGAAAATCCATCTTTTATGGAGTTTCTTCATGCGCTTTACACCAATATGACCTAAACGGCAGTGCCACAAATAAGTTGCACTATCATTATTAACTTTACATCTTTTGGTTTCAATATTATGAATATGTGTATCACACGATCGAGATCCAACAAACCATTTTCATTGGGTGTATGACCATAGAAGGTTTTATTCATGTAAACAGAACAATAATTATTCTCTAACTTACATGAATAACCGTATTGCAATAAACATGATCAAATCATATTCATGCTCAACGCAAACGCCAAATAACATTTATTTAGGTTCAACACTAATCCCGAAAGTATAGGGAGTGTGCGATGATGATCATATCAATCTTGGAACTACTTCCAACATTCATCGTCACCTCACCCTCAACTAGTTTCTGTTTATTCTGCAACTCCCGTTTCGAATTACTACTCTTAGCAACTGAACTAGTATCAAATACCAAGGGGTTGCTATAAACACTAGTAAAGTACACATCAATAGCATGTATATCAAATATACCTATGTTCACTTTGCCATCCTTCTTATCCGCCAAATACTTGGGGTAGTTCCACTTCCAGTGACTAGTCCCTTTGCAGTAGAATCACTTAGTCTTAGGCTTAGGTCCAGACTTGGGCTTCTTCACTTGAGCAGCAACTTGCTTGTTGTTCTTCTTGAAGTTCCCCTTCTTCCCTTTGCCCTTTTTCTTGAAACTAGTGATCTTGTCCACCATCAACACTTTGATGTTTTTCTTTGATTTCTACCTTCGCCGATTTTTGCATCGCGAAGAGCTTGGGAATTGTTTTTATCATCCCTTGCATACTATAGTTCATCACGAAGTTCTAGTAACTTAGTGATGGTGACTAGAGAATTCTGTCAACCACTATCTTATCTGGAAGATTAACTCCCACTTGATTCAAGCGATTGAAGTACCCAGACAATCTGAGCACATGCTCACTAGTTGAGCGATTCTCCTCCATCTTTTAGCCATAGAACTTGTTGGAGACTTCATATCTCTCAACTCGGGTATTTGCTTGAAATATTAAGTTCAACTCCTGGAACATCTCATATGGTCCATGACGTTCAAAACGTCTTTGAAGTCCTGATTCTAAGCCGTTAAGCATGGTGCACTAAACTATCAAGTAGTCATCATATTGAGCTAGCCAAACGTTCATAACGTCTGCATCTGCTCCTGCAATAGGTTTGTCACCTAGCGGTGCATCAAGGACATAATTCTTCTGCGCAGCAATGAGGATAAACCTCAGATCACGGATCCAATCCGCATCATTGCTACTAACATTTTTCAACACAATTTTCTCTAGGAACATATCAAAATAAACATATGAGAGCAACAACGCAAGCTATTGATCTACAACATAATTTGCAAAATACTACCAGGACTAAGTTCATGATAAATTTAAGTTCAATTAATCATATTACTTAAGAACTCCCACTTAGAAAGACATCCCTCTAATCCTCTAAGTGATCACGTGATCCAAATCAACTAAACCATAACCGATCATCACGTGAAATGGAGTAGCTTTCAATGGTGAACATCATTATGTTGATCATATCTACTATATGATTCACGCTCGACCTTTCGGTCTCCGTGTTCCGAGGCCATATATGCATATGCTAGGCTCGTCAAGTTTAACCTGAGTATTCCGCGTGTGCAAAACTGGCTTGCACCCGTTGTAGGTGGACGTAGAGCTTATCACACCCGATCATCACGTGGTGTCTGGGCACGACGAACTTTGGCAACGGTGCATACTCAGGGAGAACACTTCTTGATAATTAGTGAGAGATCATCTTATAATGCTACCGTCAAACAAAACAGAATAAGATGTATAATAGATAAACATCATATGCAATCAAAATATGTGACATGATATGGCCATGATCATCTTGCGCCTTTGATCTCCATCTCCAAAGTACTGTCATGATCTCTATCGTCACCGGCACGACACCATGATCTTCATCATCTTGATCTATATCAATGTGTCGTCACATGGTCGTCTCGCCAACTATTGCTCTTGCAACTATTTCTATCGCATAGCGATAAAGTAAAGCAATTATTTGGCACTTGCATCTTATGGAACAAAGAGACAACCATAGAGCTTCTGCCAGTTGCCGATAACTTCAACAAAACATGATCATCTCATACAACAACTTATATCTCATCACGTCTTGACCATATCACATCACAACATGCCCTGCAAAAACAAGTTAGACGTCCTCTACTTTGCTGTTGCAAGTTTTACGTGGCTGCTACGGGCTGAGCAAGAACCGTTCTTACCTACGCATCAAAAACCACAACGATAGTTCGTCAAGTTAGTGTTGTTTTAACCTTCGCAAGGACCAGGCGTAGCCACACTCGGTTCAACTAAAGTTGGAGAAACAGACACCCGCTAGTCACCTGTGTGCAAAGCACGGCGGTAAAACCAGTCTCGCGTAAGCGTACGCGTAATGTCGGTCCGGGCCGCTTCATCCAACAATACCGCCGAACCAAAGTATGACATGCTAGTAAGCAGTATGACTTGTATCACCCACAACTCACTTGTGTTCTACTCGTGCATATAACATCAACGCATAAAACCTAGGCTCTGATACCACTGTTGGGGAACGTAGTAATTTCAAAATTTTCCTACGCACACGCAAGATCATGGTGATGGCATAGCAACGAGAGGGGAGAGTGTTGTCTACGTACCCTCATAGACCGTTAAGCGGAAGCATTATGACAATGCGGTTGATGTAGTCGTACGTCTTCACGGTCCGACCGATCCAAGCACCGAACGTACGACACCTCCGTGTTCAGCACACGTTCAGCTCGATGACGTTCCCCGGGCTCCAATCCAGCAAAGCATCGGGGATGAGTTCCGTTAGCATGACGGCGTGGTGACGATGATGATGTTCTACCGGCGCAGGGCTTCACCTAAACTCCGCGACGATATGACCGAGGTGGAATATGGTGGAGGGGGGCACCGCACACGGCTAAGGAACGATCCGTAGATCAACTTATGTGTGATGGGGTGCCCCCCTGCCCCCGTATATAAAGGAGCAAGGGGAGAGCAGGCCGGCCCTAGGAGGGGGCGCACCAAGGGGAGTCCTACTCCCACCGGGAGTAGGACTCCCTCCTTCCTTGTTGGAGTAGGAGAAGGGGGAAAGAGGGGGAGAGGAGGAAGGAAAGGGGGGCCGCACCCCTTGTCCAATTCGGACCAGAGGGGGGCTGTGCGCCTCCTTCCTTTCGGCCTCTCTCCTCTATTCCCGTATGGCCCAATAAGGCCCATATACTCCCCGGCGAATTCCCGTAACTCTCCGGTACTCCGAAAAATACCCGAATCACTCGGAACCTTTTCGAACTCCGAATATAGTCGTCCAATATATCGATCTTTACGTCTCGACCATTTTGAGACTCCTCGTCATGTCCCCGATCTCATCCGGGACTCCGAACTCCTTCAGTAAATCAAAAATCATAAACTCATAATATAACTGTCATTGAAACCTTAAGCGTGCGGACCCTACGGGTTCGAGAACTATGTAGACATGACCTAGAACTGTTTCCGGTCAATAACCAATAGTGGAACCTGGATGTTCATATTGGCTCCTACATATTCTACGAAGATCTTTATCGGTCAAACCGCATAACAACATACGTTGTTCCCTTTGTCATCGGTATGTTACTTGCCCGAGATTCGATCGTCGGTATCCAATACCTAGTTCAATCTCGTTACCGACAAGTCTCTTTACTCGTTCCGTAATACATCATCCCACAACTAACTCATTAGTTGCAATGCTTGCAAGGCTTAAGTGATGTGTATTACCAAGAGGGCCCAGAGATACCTCTCCGACAATCGGAGTGACAAAACCTAATCTCGAAATACGCCAACCCAACATGTACCTTCGGAGACACCTGTAGAGCACCTTTATAATCACCCAGTTACGTTGTAACGTTTGGTAGCACACAAAGTGTTCCTCTGGTAAACGGGAGTTGCATAATCTCACAGTCACAGGAACATGTATAAGTCATGAAGAAAGCAGTAGCAACAAACTAAACGATCGTGTGCTAAGCTAACGGAATGGGTCAAGTCAATCACATCATTCTCCTAATGATGTGATCCCGTTAATCAGATGACAACTCTTTTGTCCATGGCTAGGAAACTTAACCATCTTTGATTCATGAGCTAGTCAAGTAGAGGCATACTAGTGACACTATGTTTGTCTATGTATTCACACATGTATCATGTTTCCGGTTAATACAATTCTAGCATGAATAAGAAACATTTATCATGAAATAAGGAAATAAATAATAACTTTATTATTGCCTCTAGGGCATATTTCCTTCAGGTAAAACCCTACATCCTGCTTGATTAATATTGATGATATGGGTAGTACAAGAGTAGATCTACCACGAGATCAAGGAGGCTAAACCCTAGAAGCTACCCTATGGTACGATTGTTGTTCGTCCTATGGACTACAGCCATCCGGTTTATATAGACATCGGAGAGGGCTAGGGTTACACAAAGTCGGTTACAAAGGTAGAAGATCTACATATGCGTATCGCCAAGCTTGCCTTCCATGCCAAGGAAAGTCCCATCCGGACACGGGACGAAGTCTTCAATCTTGTATCTTCATAGTCTTGGAGTCCGGCTGATGATGATAGTTCGGCTATCCGGACACCCCCTAGTCCCGGACTCCCTCAGTAGCCCCCAAACCGGGCTTCAGCGACGACGAGTCCGACGCGTATATTGTCTTTGGCGTTGTAAGGCGAGTTCTCCTTCAAACTTCATGTTCCCGTCGAATAGTGTCCGGCTTCCTTATAAATGTTGCGCTCCTTGGCTTCTACGCCCAATAATGGCCTTCTTCCACGTGTCGTACGAATGCGAAAGGCTGGGGTATTTTTACATTTTACCCCCTAGCCGTGCGAACGAGCCGCCTATAAGAGAGGCGAGGATCTAGATCCAGCTCACACCATCCTCCATCCGCAAGTCATCATCGAAGCGCCTCTGACAAAAATCCATTCCATCATGGATAGTCAACGCGGCTCCTCTCGCGCTCCCAGCCCTAAGCCAGGAGATTGGGGGAGATACTCAGTTCCACACAGCGAGCTAGTGGCGCTCCAAACCGAGGGATATCTTCCCCCAGCTTTCATGGTTCCGGTTCGAGCCGGACTAGCCACCTACAAGGGTGGAAAGCAGGCGGAGAGCGTCCCCAACCCTTCCAAAGGGGAGCGGATATGCTTTCACCCCTATCTAATAAGGGGACTCGGATTCCCCATACATCCGTTTCTCCGGGGGCTTCTAGAGTTCTACGGACTCCAGCTTCATCACCTCACGCCCACCTCCATTTTGCACATCGCGGGCTTCGTAGCTCTTTGCGAGCTGTTCTTGGGCATCGAGCCCCATTTTGCGCTGTGGAAGAGATTGTTTTGCCTCGTACCCCGTTGTCATGAGGGGTCGATATATCAAGTGGGCGGAGCCGAAATATGGCGCATCGCCGGGACCGGATATCTATCCGGCACCCCGAAGAAGGCGTCCGAAGACTGGCCTTCGGAATGGTTCTACATGGAGGACGCCCCTCTGCCGGATCCAGTTTGGATCAGCCTCCCGGAGTTCAGCAATGCTCCCTTGAAGAAACGCCTGAGTTGGCGCCCGCGGAGCCCTCAACGGGAAGATGATAGGAGCGTCCATTATCTGATGGGCCGGATTAGATTACTGGCCCACTCCGGATTGAACATGATTGGAGTCATGGACACGTGCATTATGCGAGGGGTGCAGCCACTCCAATATAGGGGCCACCCTATGTGGGATTTCAACGGGGAAGATGACGCCACCCATCATGGCCGCAAAGGGCCAGGCTCGACAGCCGATCTGGCAAAGATCTTGTCCGGCTTGTACAAGGGAGAGGAGGAGGACTTCCTCCGCACGAATCCGTTGAATGGATTCTCTATGAATAACCCTCGGAGCTGGGTAAGCGGATGTTCATCTACCCGATCCATAGTTTCAAAGTCAAGTATCTTACTCTGTGATTTCGACGCAGGAGCTGTGCCGGGATGTGGAAGGCATACGAAGCCTAACTCCACAGCCCGAGGATCCGGAACGATCCCTTGATCCGTCCTCCGAAGAGGATCTGGACATAAAGGTGGAGCTGATTGACGGGGTGTTCCACCAACTTAGTATGGACAATGCCCTAGTCGCCATTACGGCTGACTACCCCGGTTTGTTTCCGGCCTCCCAGGTGACTACGACCGAGGTCTCGACACCATCATTTGATCCGCGCTCAATTCTAACCATCCCATACTGATGGTGCATCGCAGGAGGTGCCTTTAAGGCGGGAAGCCGAACCCGCGGCGGCCAACCAACAAGGGTCAGTCCGGCCCAGCAGGCGGAAGAGGAGTGCGACGCGAACCGAAATGTCGCCGCAACGGTACAAAGCACCGTTATTTTTAAGGGAAGGATCCCCAGGAGGTATATTAATGCTCATAACTTTTCCAGAAAGAGCGCTCGCCGGACAGTGTCCGGAGAGGTTGCCAATCAAGCCTCCGCCAGCCATGCTCCAACGCATGGTCTGGGAGGGGAGGCGAATACAAGGCATGAGACGGACGCTCCTCCAACGGAGGATGCCGACAGGCTGTCCGCCACCCGGTTTGAGGTGGAGAGCGCCATGAATCAAAGGCGTCGCCGGACAGTTCTTCGTGACACGTGTTTCTCCCCGGAGGCGTTAAATGCCTTTGATGCGGGAAACGCGCACCTCCATGCCGCTCAAGATGGGTTAACCAGAGCCACGGAGTAGTATGTGAAAGACATACGGGTAAGTAATTTTAATAGTTATATATGCCAGTAGCCCCCGGGACTTAAAATAGTTAAAATAACTGATTTAAGGATCAATTTTTATACAGGATCTTACGGAGAAGAATACTCATCTGTCCCAGGAGCTCCAAGAGTGCAAGGCCCAACTTGAGGCCGCACTGGCCGCCACAGGGGGAGCCACAGAGACCCCCGCTGGTAAGACGTACTTTGAAAAGATAATTAATTAACAAAGTGTGGCGTGAATCTAACAATAATATTACAGAGGGCGCCGGACTAGATCCAGACAAGCAACAGCTACTGTGCCAGCTAAAGGCCGGCGAGAGGGTGCTTATGAAGGTGCAGCAGAGAGAAACAAGCTCCAAGATGCCCACACCCAGCTAGGAGAAGAGCTGAAAGGTGTCCGGGCCCAGCTGTCTGGCTCCGTGAAGGAGAATCAGCGGCTTCGTCGCGGCATTTATAGTAAGTGCTTGAACAAATTCCTTTGAAAAGAAGAATTCGGCGAGGAAGTCGATTGACAGAAATATGTCTTTAGGTGTGCTCACAGGTCGCCCTGCGGAGGAAATGCCTGGGTCAACGGGTGACCAACTTCCCGAGCTGGTGCAATTGCTCGAACATGTTCGGCAGGCGATGAGTGGCGTCGTTCAGGCTTTATGGCCATCCGTCTCCCTACCCGAGGGCCTTGGTGAGCTTGCTGAGAAGCTTCAGGGAGCACGGCGACGCCTCCGTTTGTGGAAGATATCGGCCTGCCGTCAGGGCGCCAGGGAGGCCTGGGCCATGGTGAAGACGCGTTACCCGAAGGCTGACCCAAACCACATGGCCGAGGTCGGACCTGCGGGGCCTGATGGGAAGGAGATCCCTGTGAGCTTGATGTACGGCCAAGTAGAACTGGCCGCGAAATATTCCCAACAGGACTGTAAATTAGACAGCCTGTTAGATGGGATTGAGGAGGAGTACAATCAGTCGGTTTGACGATGTAATTTGAAATGACATGTAAAATGCCTTCTAGCCGGATTGTAGATCGTTTGTCTTTGCGGACCGTTTCGCTTCAACCTCGGGACCCAACAGTCCGGAGTGTGTCCGAATACCCTTACGGTTATAAAAGAACCGGGGCATGCATGGAGACAAGGCGTCGGGGTCATAATTGCTTTATCAGACAAGTGCCCAACTAGTTATGTTATATTACATGGTTAGTAAGAAACATCTTCCAGGGAGAATAGTTCCGTTAAGGGTTCCTTTCCCTGGGAGGCATGCCCTAAAGTGCAATGCCGGACTGCGAAAATAGCAGAAAAAGCATCTGGGGGCAGATAAATAAGTAAGTAATAAATCATCTTTCAAGTCACCGACCGAATATTCTCTTAAGAACGCTAGCTTTCGGCTTCACCCAGTCTGAGGTACACATCCGGCTGACCCGGCAGTAACAATCACAGAGGTGCTCCCTTTACCTCCTAGCCAAACAATCGGGAACGTAGGGGTAAGCACAGGAGCCAGGCAACCCAGCTTGGCCAAAACTTAAGTCATATCGATGCATATAATGGTGAGTAAAAGGTACATGCGGAAGTATGACACATGTATTGGGCATGAAGCCCGTATGAATAAGCTTCTGTTAAAGAAGCCCCCAGGTATAATGAGTGCTAGGAGCACATCAAGTGTGTGCGAACAAAGCGCAAATCAGCCTATAAAAGGTATTGAAAAAAAGTGGGAAGAAGGAGGGGGACAAGAGACAGTAAAAAATATAAAAAGGTGGACGGGGGAGTGAGACGAACTCTGAGTCCGGCGTTTAGGCGTAGAATCTTCGGAGACGGGCTGCGTTCCATGGGTTCGGCTCGAGTCGGTTGTCAGATGCTTTACGTAGACGGTATGCTCCGCCGGTCAGGACTTGGTCGATGATGAAGGGACCTTCCCACTTGGGCTTAAGTTTGTCCTTTTTCTTGTCCGGCAGGCGTAGAACGAGTTCGCCAACATTGTAAGTTTTGGCCCGTACTTCTCTGCTTTGATATCTTCGAGCCTGCTGCTGATAAAATGCGGAACGAGCCTTTGCCACGTCCCGCTCCTCCTCTAAGGCGTCCAAACTGTCCTGCCGATCCAACTCGGCTTCTCTTTCTTCGTACATGCGCACACGAGGTGAGTCATGAATTATATCGCAGGGCAGAACTGCCTCTGCGCCGTATACCATGAAAAATGGTGTGAATCCAGTAGTTCGGTTTGGCGTGGTCCGCAGCCCCCAGAGTACGGAGTCGAGCTCCTCTACCCAGTGCGTGTTAGATTCCTTGAGGGACCGCACTAGTCTGGGTTTGATGCCGCTCATGATTAGACCATTTGCTCGCTCGACTTGACCGTTAGTTTGGGGGTGATAGACTGAAGCGTAATCGAGCTTGATGCCCATGTTTTTGCACCAGAGTTTAACCTCGTCGGCCGTGAAGTTCGTGCCGTTATCAGTGATGATGCTGTGGGGGACGCCAAAACGGTGTACTACCCCGGATATGAAGTCTATCACCGGTCCGGATTCTGCCGTTTTAACCGGCTTGGCCTCAATCCATTTGGTGAATTTGTCCACCATGACCAATAAGTATTTGTGCTTGTGGGTTCCCCCTTTAAGGGGTCCAACCATGTCAAGCCCCCAGACCGCGAACGGCCAGGTGATGGGTATAGTTTTGAGGGCGGTGGGTGGCATGTGGCTCTGATTAGCAAAGAGCTGGCAACCGACGCATCGTTGGACTAAGTCCTGAGCATCTGCCCGGGCTGTCGGCCAATAAAATCCTGTACGGAAGGCCTTGCCTACAAGGGCCCGGGCTGCAGCGTGGTGCCCGCCGAGTCCGGCGTGAATTTCAGCCAGGAGATTTCGCCCTTCCTCTTCGGAGATACACCTTTGAAGGACTCCGGTTGTGCTTTTCTTATAAAGTTCTCCCTCATGGACCTTGTAGGCTTTAGATCGCCGAACTATGCAGCGGGCCTCATTTTGGTCTTCTGGAAGTTCCTGCCGGATTAAGTAGGCTAGGAATGGTTCTGTCCACGGGGCAATTACTGCCATTATTTCGTGGGCTGAAGGTGTTACTTCATTGGCTGAGCCGCCGATTGTGTCAGAATGGTCTGAGTTAGGTGATGCAGCTGGCTCCGGATTGTTATTTCCGGACTCCTCTTCCCATAATACGGATGGCTTAAAGAGCCGTTCCAGGAAGATGTTCGGAGGGACGGCGTCTCGTTTCGCGCCGATGCGTGCTAACACGTCTGCTGCCTGGTTATTATCCCGGGCTACATGGTGGAATTCGAGTCCTTCGAACCGAGCTGACATTTTTAGGACGGCGTTGCGGTAAGCTGCCATTTTTGGATCTTTGGCGTCAAAGTCTCCATTTACTTGGGATATTGCGAGGTTTGAATCCCCGCGCACCTCTAGGCGTTGAATGCCCATGGAGATTGCCATCCGGAGGCCATGTAGAAGGGCCTCGTATTCGGCTGCGTTGTTGGAGTCCATGTACATTATTTGAAGTACGTATTGGATTGTGTCTCCAGTTGGGGACGTCAAGACGACGCCAGCCCCCAGGCCAGCCAACATTTTGGATCCGTCGAAATGCATGATCCAGTTGGAGTATGCGCCGTACTCTTTAGGGAGTTCGGCTTCGGTCCATTCGGCGACGAAGTCAGCCAGAACCTGCGACTTTATAGCTCGCCGTGGTTTATAGGTTATGTCAAATGGTAAGAGCTCAATAGCCCATTTTGCAATCCTGCCCGTTGCGTCGCGATTGTTTATAATATCGTTGAGAGGTACTTCGGAGGCCACCGTTATGGAACACTCTTGAAAGTAGTGTCGCAGCTTCCGGGATGCCATGAACACCGCATACGCTATCTTTTGATAATGTGGGTACCGGGACTTGCATGGAGTTAGAACAGTGGATACGTAGTACACTGGTTTTTGAAGAGGGAATCTGTGCCCTTCTGTTTCTCGTTCGACGACGAGTACCGCGCTGACAACTTGATGTGTTGCTGCGATATATAATAACATAGGTTCGCCCAGGTTGGGCGCGGCCAGGACCGGATTTGTTGCCAGTATGGCCTTTATTTCTTCGAGTCCGGCTGTGGCAGCATCCGTCCATTCGAAATGTTCGGTGCGCCGGAGGAGGCGGTAGAGGGGCAGAGCCTTTTCTCCCAAACGGGAGATGAAGCGACTTAAGGCCGCTACGCATCCGGTTAGTTTTTGTATCTGCTTGAGGTCTTTTGGAATATCCAATTGTGACAGAGCTCGGATTTTGGCCGGGTTTGCTTCAATTCCTCTACCGGATACGATGAAGCCCAAGAGCTTTCCGGCTGGTACGCCGAAGACGCATTTTTCCGGATTGAGCTTAATGTCATATGCTCGGAGGTTGTCGAATGTCACCCTCAAGTCTTCTACTAGAGTTTCGACGTGTTTGGTCTTGACGACCACATCGTCTACGTATGCCTCTACTGTTTTGCCTATCTGGGTAGCCAGACATGTTTGAATCATGCGCTGATATGTTGCGCCGGCGTTTTTGAGTCCGAAGGGCATTGTGTTGAAGCAGAATGGCCCATATGGAGTAATGAATGCCGTTGCGGCCTGGTCTTTCTCCGCCATCTTGATTTGATGGTATCCGGAGTATGCGTCGAGGAAGCACAATGAATCGTGCCCTGCGGTAGCATCGATGATTTGGTCGATGCGAGGGAGAGGGAAAGGGTCCTTTGGACAGGCCTTGTTAAGGTCTTTAAAATCGACGCAGAGGCGCCAGGATTTGTCCTTTTTTGGTACCATTACTAGATTGGCTAGCCAGTCCGGATGTTTTATATCTCTGATGAATCCGGCTTCTAAGAGTTTGGCTAGCTCCTCTCCCATTGCCTGTCTTTTGGGTTCGGAAAATCGCCGAAGAGCTTGTTTGACTGGCTTGAATCCTTTTAGGATATTTAGGCTGTGCTCTGCCAGCCTGCGTGGGATTCCTGGCATGTCTGAAGGGTGCCAGGCAAAAATGTCCCAATTTTCCCGAAGGAATTCTCGTAGTGCGGCTTCGACATCAGGACTTAATTGTGCCCCAATGGAGGCCGTCTTTGTGGGGTCCGTTGGATGGACCTGAAATTTGACTATTTCGTCTGCTGGTTTAAAAGAGGTGGACTTGGACCTCTTATCGAGTATCACATCGTCCCTATCCACCGTGGAGCGCAGCGTAGTTAGTTCCTCTGCCGCTAGGGCTTCGGACAATGCCTCTAGGGCCAGTGCGGCTGTCTTATTTTCAGCGCGGAGTGCTGTATCTGGATCACTGGCGAGAGTGATTATCCCATTGGGTCCGGGCATTTTGAGCTTCATGTACCCGTAGTGGGGTATAGCTTGGAAGATTGTGAATGCCTCTCGCCCTAACAAAGCGTGATATCCGCTGCCGAATGGGGCCACTTGGAACGTGACCTCCTCGGACCTGTAATTGTCCGGTGAGCCGAACACTACATCTAGTGTGATTTTTCCTGTGCAGCGTACTTCTCGACTAGGGATTATTCCTCTGAAGGTTGTGCTGCTTCGCTCAATGCGGCTCCAGTCAATTTCCATTTTTTGAAGGGTTTCCTCATAGATGAGGTTTAATCCGCTGCCTCCATCCATGAGTACCTTAGTGAGACGGAAACCGTCCACTATCGGACTGAGGACCAATGCGGCTGGTGCTCTAGCTGTTCGGAATTTAGGTTCGTCGCTGGCATTGAAGGTGATAGCCGTGTCGCTCCATGGATTTGTTGTTGCTACTTGGTAGACTTCGGCGAGGCTGCGGATTGTTCGTTTCCGCATGTTATTTGATGCGAAAGTCTCGAAGACTGTTAATACCGTACTGGTACTGCTGGGTTGGTTGCCCGGGGCTAAAAAGCCCACGCCACTTTTGGCCACCTGCCGTAGTATCCAACATGCTCGAAGGCTATGTGTTGGAGTGGCGCCCTCCGTACTGTGGATTTTGCAGGGTCCGTTGAGCCATCCCTCTAGTACGGTTCCGTACCCTTTAGGGGTTTTTTGCTTTTTGGTTTTTAACCCAGGTGCTTGAGTATGACGCACCCTTTTATTTTGGACTGGGGTTTTATTCAGGGCCGGATTGTCCCAAAACATGGTTTCGGTTTTCCAGGCACTCTCCATCACGCAGTATTTTTGTACAATGGTTGCTAGGTCGGCGAAGCGTGTGACTTCGCGACGACTGATGGCGTTTATGATTCCCTTGTCCGTGCAATTGTTGTAGAAGATTGAAATCGCGCTTTCTTCATGGCAGTCCTTTATCCTGTTCATAACCAGGAGGAATCTGGCCCAGTAATGATGTACTGTTTCATCGGGCTCTTGCCGTATTTGAGATAGATCGCGTATGTTTGGGTGGGCGGGTGGAATTAAGTTCGGAACCCCGCCCGATCCGAGGCTCAAAGGCCAAGAAGCTTCCGGATTCGGAAGCTTGGTTTGCTGAGCGCTTTCCAACAAATCTGGTCCGATGCCTGACTTTAGGTTCAGTATTTGATCAGAGTCCGTCCCTCCGCTGGAATCCGGCATGGAGGGATCCGGAATCCGGACATAGTTGGTTTTTAACATAGAAGGAGAGTCGCCGCATTGTTCCTCTACCACGACAACGTGGTGGGTAACCTGGGGAGAGTTAATTTCTCTCAGATCGGTTTTAAGCCCAATCTGATCGTAGTCGGTAGCGACTCCCAGGGCGGCGATGCGATCCAAGAGCTCGTTTACGGAGGAGAGCTCAATCGGATCTAGCTGCTCGGCGAACTCCGAGCTGACGTGAAGATCGCTTTTAATGACTTGAGAGGTCATTGTCGGGGCGGTGACCGAACAGGCGGTCATGAGAAAACCGCCTAGCCGGATAGTCTGGCCGGCGGCCAAAACTCCCTTGACGATGGCGCCGTCTTTAAAGACGGGAAAAGGCATCCTTCCTGATGGTGACGGCACAGAGGAACTCTCAATGAAAGCACCAATGTCGGTGTCAAAACCGGCGGATCTCGGGTAGGGGGTCCCGAACTGTGCGTCTAGGCGGATGGTAACAGGAGACGAGGAACACGATGTTTTACCCAGGTTCGGGCCCTCTTGATGGAGGTAAAACCCTACGTCCTGCTTGATTAATATTGATGATATGGGTAGAGTAGATCTACCACGAGATCAAGGAGGCTAAACCCTAGAAGCTAGCCTATGTTATGATTGTTGTTCGTCCTATGGACTACAGCCATCCAGTCTATATAGACACCGGAGAGGGCTAGGGTTACACAAAGTCGGTTACAAAGGTAGGAGGTCTACATATGCGTATCGCGAAGCTTGCCTTCCACGCCAAGGAAAGTCCCATCCGGACACGGGACGAAGTCTTCAATCTTGTATCTTCATAGTCTTGGAGTCCAGCCGATGATGATAGTTTGGCTATCCGGACACCCCCTAGTCTGGGACTCCCTCACCTATCAAGCCACTCAACAACACCATAGTTCACACCTCCTCCCAGCAATTGCAAGTGCATAATTACATAACAATTCACACTGCCTAATTGTCAACAAGAAGATAATAAATTGTTAACATGAAGATTTTGATAGACAAACTGCAACTAATATCATTGTTAACATGAACATAATTTTTTTGTCAAAGTGTATACATTCAAAATGCTAGAATCTGCTAGCCCTGAATGGTCTAAATCTGTTACTTATACTAATGCATGGGTTCAGACTGAATCTGCTACTTATACTAATGAATGGGTTCAGGCATATGCAGTTACTTATACTAATACATCTGGTACTTATACTAATGTATTTGGAAATATTCAGTTACATCTGCTACTCATACTAATGCATCACGTTCAAACACATATTACTGAATCCTCTACTTATACTACCAGGAATATTCAGTTATAGTTGTTGGGAACATAGTAATTTCAAAAAAATTCTTACGCACACGCAAGATCATGGTGATGCATAGCAATGAGAGGAGAGAGTGTGTCCACGTACCCTCATAGACTGAAAGCGGAAGCGTTAGCACAACGCGGTTGATGTAGTCGTACGTCTTCACGGCCCGACCGATCAAGCACCAAAACTACGGCACCTCCGAGTTCTTGCACACGTTCAGCTTGATGACGTTCCCCGGACTCCAATCCAGCAGAATGTCGGGGAAGAGTTCCGTCAGCACGACGGCATGGTGACGATCTTGATGTTCTACCGTCGCAGGGCTTCACCTAAGCACCACTACAATATTATCGAGGAGAACTATCGTGGAGGGGGCACCGCACACGGCTAAGAGATCAAGAGATCAATTGTAGTGTCTATGGGGTGCCCCCCTCCCCCGTATATAAAGGAGTGGAGGAGGGGGCCGGCCAAGGGGGTGGCGCGCCCTAGGGGGGGAGTCCAACTCCCACCGGGAGTAGGACTCCCCCCTTTCCTATTGGGAGAAGGAGAGGGAAGGAAGAGGAAGGAGGGAGGAAGGAAAGGGAGGCCGACCCCCCTCCCAATTCGGATTGGGCTTGGGGGGTGCGCCCCCTCCCTTGCTCCTTTCTCCTCCTTTCCACTAAGGCCCAATAAGGCCCATATACATCCCGGGGGGTTCCGATAACCTCCCGGAGCTCATGGGATTTTCCCAATCTCACCCGGAACCTTTCCGGTGTCCAAATATAGTCGTCCAATATATCGATCTTTATGTCTCGATCATTTCGAGACTCCTCGTCAAGTCCGCGATCACATCCGGGACTCCGAACAATCTTCGGTACATCAAAACTCATAAACTCATAATAAAACTGTCAACGAAACCTTAAGCGTGCGGACCGTACGGGTTCGAGAACTATGTAGACATGACCGAAACTCGTTTCCGGTCAATAACCAATAGCGGAACCTGGATGCTCATATTGGCTCCTACATATTCTACGAAGATCTTTATCGGTCAAACTGCATAACAACATACGTTGTTCCCTTTGTCATCGGTAGGTTACTTGCCCGAGATATCCAATACCTAGTTCAATCTCGTTACCGGCAAGTCTCTTTACTCGTTATGTAATGCATCATCTCATAACTAACTAATTAGCTACATTGCTTGCAAGGCTTATAGTGATGTGCATTACCGAGAGGGCCCAGAGATACCTCTCCGACAATCGGAGTGACAAATCCTAATCTCGAAATACGTCAACTCAACAAGTACCTTCGGAGACACCTGTAGAGCACCTTTATAATCACCCAGTTACGTTGTGATGTTTGGTAGCACACAAAGTGTTCCTCCGATAAGCGGGAGTTACATAATCTCATAGTCATAGGAACATGTATAAGTCATGAAGAAAGCAATAGCAACATACTAAACGATCAAGTGCTAAGCTAACGGAATGGGTCAAGTCAATCACATCATTCTCCTAATGATGTGATCCCGTTAATCAAATGACAACTCATGTCTATGGTTAGGAAACATAACCATCTTTGATTAATGAGCTAGTCTAGTAGAGGCATACTAGTGACAATATGTTTGTCTATGTATTCACACATGTATCATGTTTTTGGTTAATACAATTCTAGCATGAATAATAAACATTTATCATGATATAAGGAAATAAATAATAACTTTATTATTTCCTCTAGGGCATATTTCCTTCAATAGTTGCTACCTAATGCATGGTTCAGAAAATAGCACAAATGTAATTCATAGATTTGGTGCTAAATTGAGAGAAAGGTTGCAAGATAACCTACGTTGGACATCCATAAAAACATCCTCCTGTAAAAAAATTCTTCAAAAGCCATGCACTTAATAGGCCTCATGTGGTGCAGCATGCATTTGGGTTTAGATTCCTCGATTTGGCCATAGAAAAGGGGCTCTACAATGGTCTTCAGGTCTCCTGCATCCACAAAACAACAATAGATCAAATCCCCAATTACACTAAACATAGCTCGACAAGAACCCTAACCCTAGCTCAGCTAGAAAAAATGTCCCCACTACCCCATATCCATGTTGGTGATGTCGAAGTCAGTCTTGGAGCTTGATCCGCGGTCATTCCAGGAAGGTATGATGGAAGGAGGCGAGCACTAGTGTTGTCAGCGGCGGCGGTGAGCTAGGCGGAGCCAGAGAGAAGAGTGAGAGCGAGAGGAGTGAGAGCATGGGAGTGAGGGAGATAGTGACGGATCGATCTACTTATGACTGAACCAGTTAGTTCCGACCACACCGATCAGCTAACGGGCGTTGATCCACCCCCCTCCCCCACCCGCACGGGGCCTAACTAACGGGCCACCCCTGTCAGAAAACATGTTAAAATGTTAGTAATGAGCAGTTTGGGTTTTTTGAAATAGTCGACCACACTTTTGGTAGTTATCAGCGACAAACAAAAATCCAGTAGTTTTTTGAAACCATAACTTGAAAAGTAATAGTTTTATGCTATTCGCTCAAAGTCGCAGGGCAGCGATGGCAACCTTCTTCTCTACTTCAGTTGACATGGTGATGTCGAATGCGGTGAGATTGCCCTTCTCCCGATGTAGGATCGCAAAGGGCGGGGTTCCGAATGCCCGCTCTCCCGTATAGCTATGCACGCGATGGGATCGTCAACAACAACAGTAGGAACAAGTGGAAAGACAGTGGGTGATGTGCACGAGGAGGCAGCAGTGCATTTTTCCTTCTTCTTCATGGCAAAACTACTACTATCCGAACGACCCATCTTCCATGTGTAACTGCATGTGTTGTAACGAAAGTGCTGAACGAAATATGCCTAGAGGCAATAATAAAGTTGTTATTTATATTTCCTTAGATCATGATAAATGTTTATTATTCATGCTAGAATTGTATTAACCAGAAACTTAGTACATGTGTGAATACATAGACAAAACAAAGTGTCCCTAGTATGCATTTACTTGACTAGCTCATTAATCAAAGATGGTTATGTTTCCTGACCATAGACATGTGTTGTCATTTGATGAATGGGAACACAACATTAGAGAATGATGTGATGGACAAGACCCATCCGTTAGCTTAGCATAATGATCGTTAAGTTTTATTGCTATTGCTTTCTTCATGACTTATACATGTTCCACGGACTATGAGATTATGCAACTCCCGAATACCGGAGGAACACCTTGTGTGCTATCAAACGTCACAACGTAACTTGGTGATTATAAAGATGCTCTACAGGTGTCCCCAAAGGTGTTTGTTGGGTAGACATAGATCGAGATTAGGATTTGTCACTCCGTGTATCGGAGAGGTATCTCTGGGCCCTCTCGGTAATACTCATCACTATAAGCCTTGTAAGCAATGTGACTAATGAGTTAGTTGCGGGATGAAGCATTATGGAATGAGTAAAGAGACTTACGGTAATGAGATTGAACTAGGTATGATGATACCAATGATCGAATCTCGGGCAAGTAACATACCGATGACAAAGGGAACAACATATGTTGTTATGCGGTTTGACCGATAAAGATCTTCGTAGAATATGTAGGAGCCAATATGAGCATCCAGGTTCCGCTATTGGTTATTGATCGAAGATGTTTCTCGGTCATGTCTGCATGGTTCTTGAACTTGTAGGGTCCGCGCGCTTAACGTTCGATGACGATTTGTATTATTCGGACACCGGAAGAGTTCCGAGAGGTACCGGGTAAAAACGGAGTGCCGTAGGGGTTACCGACATACCCCGGGGAAGCAATGGGCCATCATGGGCCATAGGGGGGAGAGAGGACAGCCCACAAGGGGGTGCCCCCCATGGGGAGTCCGTATAGGACTATGGGAGGGGGCGCGACCCCCTTTCCCTCTCCCTCTCCCTCTCCCTTCCTTCTTCCCCCTTCCACCAAAGGGAATCCTACTAGGACTTGGAGTCCTAGTAGGACTCCTCTCTCTTGGCGCGCCCTACAGGGGCCGGCTGGCCTCACCATCTCCTCCTTTATATACTGAGGCAAGGGGGCACCCTAGAACAAACAACATCAATTGTTCTCTTTGCCGTGTGCGGTGCCCCCCTCCACAGTTTACTCCTCCGGTCATAGCGTCGTAGTGCTTAGGCGAAGCCCTACGCGGATCACATCATCAACACTGTCACCATGCCGTCGTGCTGACGGAACTCTCCCTGGACCCTCTACTAGATCAAGAGTTTGAGGGACGTCATCGAGCTGAACGTGTGCTGAACACGGAGGTGCCGTATGTTCATTACTTGGATCGGTTGGATCATGAAGACGTTCGACTACATCAACCGCGTTAACTAACGCTTCCCCTTTCGGTTTACAAGGGTACATGGACACACTCTTCCCCTCTCGTTGCTATGCATCTCCTAGATAGATCTTGCGTGATCGTAGGAAAATTTTGAAACTGCATGCTACATTTCCCAACAGTGGCATCCGAACCAGGACTATGCATATATGGTATGCACGAGTAGAACACAAAGAGTTGTGGGCGATAATAGTCATACTGCTTACCACCAACGTCTTACTTTGATTCGGCGGTATTGTTGGATGAAGCGGCCCGGACCGACATTACATGACCGCGTTCATGAGACTGGTTCTACCGACGTGCTTTGCACACAGGTGGCTGGCGGGTGTCTGTTTCTCCAACTTTAGTTGAATCGAGTTTGACTACGGCCGGTCCTTGTTGAAGGTTAAAACAACACACCTGACAAAAAATCGATGTAGTTTTGATGCGTAGGTAAGAACGGTTCTTCCTAGAAGCCCGTAGCAGCCAGGTAAAACTTGCAACAACAAAGTAGAGGACGTCTAACTTGTTTTTGCAGGGCTTGTTGTGATGTGATATGGTCAAGACATGATGTGATATAAACTGTTGTATGAGATGATCATGTTTTGTAACAGAGTTATCGACAACTGGCAGGAGCCATATGGTTGTCACTTTATTGTATGAAATGCAATCGCCATGTAATTGCTTTACTTTATCACTAAGCGGTAGTGATAGTCGTAGAAGCAATAGTTGGCGAGACGACAACGATGCTACAATGGATATCAAGGTCTCAAGCCGGTGACAATGGAGATCATGACGGTGCTTTGGCGATAGAGATCAAAGGTACAAGATGATGATGATGGACATATCATGTCACATATTTTGATTGCATGTGATGTTTATCTTTTATGCATCTTATCTTGCTTAGTACGGCGGTAGCATTATAAGATGATCCCTCACTAAATTTCAAGGTATAAGTGTTCTCCCTGAGTATGCACCGTTGTTACATTTTGTCGTGCCGAGACACCACGTGATGATCGGGTGTGATAAGCTCTACATTCACATAAAACGGGTGCAAGCCAGTTTTGCACATGCATTATACTCGGGTTAAACTTGACGAGCCTAGCATATGCAGATATGGCCTCGAAACACTGAGACCGAAAGGTCGAACGTGAATCATATAGTAGATATGATCAACACAGAGGTGCTCACCATTGAAAACTACTCCATCTCACGTGATGATCGGACATGGTTTAGTTGATATGGATCAGTATCATTTAGATGACTAGAGGGATGTATATCTAACTAGGAGTTCTTTAGTAATATGATTAATTGAACTTTAATTTATCATGAACTTAGTCCTGATAGTTTTTTGCATATCTATGTTGTTGTAGATCAATGGCCCGTGCTACTGTTCCCTTGAATTTTAATGCGTTCCTAGAGAAAGCTAAATTGAAAGATGATGGTAGCAATTAAACGGACTGGGTCCGTAACTTGAGGATTATCCTCATTCCTGCACAGAAGAATTATGTCCTTGAAGCACCACTAGGTGCAAGGCCTACTGCCGGAGCAGATGCTGATGTTATGAACATCTGGCAAGCTCGATCTGGTGACTACTCGATAGTTTAGTGTGCCATGCTTTATGGCTTAGAATCGGGACTTCAGAGACGTTTTGAACGTCATGGAGAATATGAGATGTTCCAAGAGTTGAAGTTAATATTTCAAGCAAATGCCCGAGTTGGGAGATATGAAGTCTCCAACAAGTTCTATAGCTGCAAAATGGAGGAGAATAGTTATGTCAGTGAACACATACTCAGAATGTTTGGGTACCATAACCACTTGACTCAGCTGGGAGTTAATCTTCATTATGATAGTGTCATTGACAAAGTTCTTCAATCACTGCCACCAAGCTATAAAGGATTCATGATGAACTATAATATGCAAGGGATGGAAAAGACAATTCCCAAGCTCTTCGCAATGCTAAAGGCTGTAAGAAGGAGCATTAAGTGTTGATGGTTAACAAGACCACTAATTTCAAGAAAAATAGCAAAGGGAAGAAGGGGAACTTCAAGAAGAATAGCAAGCAAGTTGCTACTCCCGGGAAGAAGCCCAAGTCTAGACCTAAGCCGGAAACTGAGTGCTTCTACTGCAAAGGGACTGGTCACTGGAAGCGGAACTGCCCCAAGTATTTGGCGGATAAGAAGGATGGTAAAGTGAAAGGTATATTTGATATACATGCTATTGATGTGTACCTTACTAATGCTCATAGTAACGCCTGTGTATTTGATACTAGTTCCGTTGCTCATATTTGCAACTTGAAACAGGGGCTACGAATTAAATGAAGATTGGCTAAGGGCGAGGTGACGATGCGCGTCGAAAATGGTTCCAAGGTCGATGTGATCGTCGTCGGCACGCTACCTCTACATCTACGTTTGAGATTAGTTTTAGACCTGAATAATTGTTATTTGGTGCCATCGTTGAGCATGGACATTATTTCTGGATCTTTTTTGATGCAAGATGGTTATTCATTTAAATCAGAGAATAATGGTTGTTCTATTTATATGAGTAATATCTTTTATGGTCATCCACCCTTGTTGAGTGGTCTATTTTTGTTGAATCTCGATCGTAGTGATACACATATTCATAATATTGAAGCCAAAAGATGCAAAGTTAATAATGATAGTGCAACTTATTTGTGGCACTTCTGTTTAGGTCATATTGGTGTAAAGCGCATGAAGAAACTCCATGCTGTGGGATTTTGGAATCACTTGATTATGAATCACTTGGTGCTTGCAAACCATGCTTCATGGGCAAGATGACTAAGACTCCGTTCTCCGGAACAATGGAGCAAGCCACTGACTTATTGGAAATAATACATACCGATGTATGCGGTCCGATGAGTGTTGAGGCTTGCGGCGGGTATCGTTATTTTCTGACCTTCATAGATGATTTGAGCAGATATGGGTATATCTACTTAATGAAACATAAGTCTGAAACATTTGAAAAGCTTAAAGAATTTCAGAGTGAAGTGGGAAATCATCATAACAAGAATAAAGTTTCTACGATCTAATCGCGGAGGCGAATATTTGAGTTACGAGTTTGGTCTTCATTTGAAACAATGTGGAATAGTTTCGCACCTCACGCCACCTGGAACACCACAGCGTAATGGTGTGTCCAAACGTCTTAACCGTACTTTATTAGATATGGTGCGATCTATGATGTCTCTTGCTGATTTACCACTATCGTTTTGGGGTTATGCTTTAGAGAAGGCTGCATTAACGTTAAATAGGGCACCATCTAAATCCGTTGAGATGACACCATATGAACTGTGGTTTGGCAAGAAACCCAAGCTGTCATTTCTTAAAGTTTGGGGTTGCGATGCTTATGTGAAAAAGCTTCAACCTGATAAGCTCAAACCCAAATCAAAGAAATGCATCTTACATAGGATACCCAAAGGAAACAGTTGGGTACACCTTCTATCACATATCCGAAGGCAAGATATTCGTTGCTAAGAATGGATCCTTTCTAGAGAAGGAGTTTCCCGCAAAAGAAGTGAGTGGGAGGAAAGTAGAACTTGATGAGGTAATTGTACCTTCTCCCGAATTGGAAAGCAGTTTATCACAGAAATAAGTTCTAGTGATTCCTACACCAATTAATGAGGAAGCTAATGATGATGATCATGAAACTTCAGATCAAGTTACTACCGAACCTCGTAGGTCAACCAGAGTACGGTCCGCACCAGAGTGGTACGGTAATCCTATTCTGGAAGTCATGTTACTAGACCGTGATGAACCTACAAACTATGAGGAAGCGATGATGAGCCCAGGTTCCGCAAAATGGCTTGAGGCCATGAAATCTGAGATGGGATCCATGTATGAGAACAAAGTGTCGACTTTGGTGGACTTGCCCGATGATCGGCAAGCCATAGAAAATAAATGGATCTTCAAGAAGAAGACTGACGTTGCCGGTAATGTTACTGTCTACAAAGCTCGACTTGTTGCGAAAGGTTTTCGACAAGTTCAAGGAGTTGACTATGATGAGACCTTCTCACCCGTAGCGATGCTTAAGTCTGTCCGAATCATGTTAGCAATTGCCGCATTTTATGATTATGAAATTTGGCAAATGGATGTCAAAACTACATTCCTTAATGGATTTCTTAAAGAAGAGTTGTATATGATGCAACCAGAAGGTTTTGTCAATCCAAAAGGTGCTAACAAAGTGTGCAAGCTCCGACGATCCATTTATGGACTGGTGCAAGCCTCTCAGAGTTGGAATATACGCTTTGATAATGTGATCAAAGCATATGGTTTTATACAGACTTTTGGAGAAGCCTGTATTTACAAGAAAGTGAGTGGAGCTCTGTAGCATTTCTAATATTATATGTGGATGACATATTGTTGATTGGAAATAATACAGAATTTCTGGATAGCATAAAAGGATACTTGAATAAGAATTTTTAAATGAAAGACCTCGGTGAAGCTGCTTATATATTGGGCATCAAGATCTATAGAGATAGATCAAGAGGCTTAATTGGACTTTCACAAAGCACATACCTTGAATTTTTTTTGCAGAAGTTCAAAATGGATCAGTCAAAGAAAGGGTTATTTCCTGTGTTACAAGGTGTGAAGTTGAGTCAGACTCAATGCCCGACCACCGCAGAAGATAGAGAGAAAATGAAATTCATTCTCTATGCCTCAGCCATAGGTTCTATCATGTATGTAATGATGTGTACCAGACCTGATGTGTGACGTGCTATAAGTTTAGCAGGGAGGTACCAAAGTAATCCAGGAGTGGATCACTGGACAACGGTCAAGAACATCCTGAAATACCTAAAAAGGACTAAGGATATGTTTCTCGTTTATGGAGGTGACAAAGAGCTTGTCGTAAATGGTTACATCTATGCAAGCTTTGACACTGATCCGGATTACTCTAAGTCACAAATCAGATATGTATTTATATTGAATGGTGGAGCTGTCAGTTTATGCAGTTCGAAGCAGAGCGTCGTGGCGGGATCTACGTGTGAAGCGGAGTACATAGCTGCTTCAGAAGCAGCAAATGATGGAGTCTGGATGAAGATGTTCATATCTGATCTAGGTGTAATACCTAGTGCATCGAGTCCAATGAAAATCTTTTGTGACAATACTGAGCAATTGCCTTGGCAAAGGAATCCAGATTTCACAAAAGAACCAAACACATCAAGAGACGCTTCAATTCCATCCACGATCAAGTCAAGGAGGGAGACATAGAGATTTGCAAGATACATACATATCTGAATGTTGCAGACCCATTGACTATGCCTCTTCCACGAGCAAAACATGACCAACACCAAGACTCCATGAGTGTTAGAATCATTACTATGTAATCTAGATTATTGACTCTAGTGCAAGTGGGAGACTGGATGAAATATGCCCTAGAGGCAATAATAAAGTTGTTATTTATATTTCCTTAGATTACGATAAATGTTTATCATTCATGCTAGAATTTATTAACCGGAAACTTAGTACATGTGCGAATACATAGACAAAACAAAGTGTCCCTAGTATGCCTCTACTTGACTAGCTCGTTAATCAAAGATGGTTATGTTTCCTGACCATAGACATGTGTTGTCATTTGATGAACGGGATCACATCATTAGAGAATGATGTGATGGACAAGACCCATCCGTTAGCTTAGCATAATGATCATTAAGTTTTATTGCTATTGATTTCTTCATGACTTATACAGTTCCTCTGACTATGAGATTATGCAACTCTTGAATACCGAAGGAACACCTTGTGTGCTATCAAATGCCACAACGTAAGTGGGTGATTATAAAGATGCTCTACAGGTGTCTCCGAAGGTGTTTGTTGGGTTGGCATAGATTGAGATTAGGATTTGTCACTCCGTGTATCAGAGAGGTATCTCTGGGCCCTCTCAGTAATACTCATCACTATATGCCTTGCAAGCAATGTGACTAATGAGTTAGTTGCGGGATGAAGCATTACAGAACGAGTAAAGAGACTTTCCGGTAACGAGATTGAACTAGGTATGATGATACCGACGATCGAATCCCGGGCAAGTAACCTACCGATGACAAAGGGAACAACGTATGATGTTATGCAGTTTGACCGATAAAGATCTTCGTAGAATATGTAGGAGACAATATGAGCATCCAGGTTACGTTATTGGTTATTGACCGGAGATGTGTCTCGGTCATGTCTACATAGTTCTCGAACCCGTAGGGTCCGCACGCTTAACGTTCGATGACGATTTGTATTATGAGTTATGTGTTTTGGTGACCGAAGTTTGTTCGGAGTCCCGGATGAGATCACAAACATTAAGAGGAGTCTCGAAATGGTCGAGACATAAAGAATGATATATTGGACAATGTTATTCAGACACCGGAAGAGTTCTGAGACGTACCAGGTAAAAATGGAGTGCAGGAGGGGTTACCAGAACCCCTCGGGGAAGCAATGGTCCATCATGGGCCATAGGGGAGAGAGAGGACAGCCCACAAGGGGGTGGCTCCCCCCCATGGAGAGTCCGAATAGGACAAGGGGAGGGGCCGCAGCCCCCTTTCCCTCTCCCTGTCCCTCTCCCTTCCTTCTTCCCCCTTCCACCAAAGGGAATCCTACTAGGACTTGGAGTCCTAGGAGGACACCTCTCTCTTGGCGCGCCCTACAGGGGACGACCGGCCTCCCCCTCTCCTTCTTTATATACAAAGGCAAGGGGGCACCCTAGAACACAGAACATCAATTGTTCTCTTTGCCGTGCGTGGTGCCCCCCTCCACAGCTAACAGGCGTTGATCCACCCACCTCCCCCACCCACATGTGGCCTAACTGACGGGCCACCCCTGTCAAAAAACATGTTAAAATGTTAGCAATGAGTAGTTTGGGTTTTTTGAAATAGCCGACTGCTACGTCTTGAGCTTGCGTTGGTTTTCCTTGAAGAGGAAAGGGTGATGCAGCAATAGTAGCATAAGTATTTCCCTCGGTTTTTGAGAACCAAGGTATCAATCCAGTAGGAGGCTCCTTAAAAGTCCCACGCACCTACACAAACAAACAAAGAACTCACAACCAACACAGTAAAGGGATTGTCAATCCCTTCACGGCCACTTGCGAAAGTGAGATCTGATAGAGATAGTATGATAAGATAAATATATTTTTGGTATTTTATAATAGATTGGAAAAGTAAACATGCAAATAAAAGTAGATTGAAAGCTTATATGATAAAAGATAGACCCGGGGGCCATAGGTTTCACTAGTGGCTTCTCTCAAGATAGCATAAGTATTACGGTGGGTGAACAAATTACTGTCGAGAAATTGATAGAAAATCGAATAACTATGAGATTATCTAGGCATGATCATGTATATAGGCATCACGTCCGTGACAAGTAGACCGACTCCTGCCTGCATCTACTACTATTACTCCACACATCGACCGCTATCCAGCATGCATCTAGAGTATTAAGTTCATAAGAATAGAGTAACGCATTAAGAAAGATGACATGATGTCGAGGGATAAACTCATGCAATATGATATAAACCCCATCTTTTTATCCTCGATGGCAACAATACAATACGTGCCTTGCTGCCCCTACTGTCACTGGGAAAGGACACCACAAGATTGAACCCAAAGCTAAGCACTTCTCCCATTGCAAGAAAGATCAATCTAGTAGGCCAAACCAAACTGATAATTCGAAGAGACTTGCAAAGATAACTCAAAAATACATAAAAGAATTCAGAGGAGATTCAAATATTTCTCATAGATAAACTTGATCATAAACCCACAATTCATCGGATCTCGACAAACACACCGCAAAAAGAGTTACATTGAATAGATCTCCAAGAAGATCGAGGAGAACATGGTATTGAGATCCAAAAAGAGAGAAGAATACATCTAGCTAATAACTATGGACCCGAAGGTCTGTGGTAAACTACTCACAACTCATCAGAGGGGCTATGGTGTTGATGTAGAAGCCCTCCATGGTCGATTCCCCCTCCGGCGGAGCGCCGGCAAAGGCTCCAAGATGGGATCTCGCGGATACAGAAGGTTAATGCGGTGGAAATTGTTTTTCGTTGGCTCCCTGGATGTTTTCGGGGTACGTGGGTATATATAGGAGGAAGAAATAGGTCGGTGGCCGCCCGAGGGGCCCACAAGATAGGGGGCGCGCCCTGTATGGGTGGGCGCGCCCTCCACCCTCGTGGCTGCCTCGGCTGCTTCTTGACTTGCACTCCAAGTCCTATGGATCACGTTTGTTCCAAAAATCATGCTCCCGAAGGTTTCATTCCATTTGGACTCTGTTTGATATTCCTTTTCTTTGAAATACTGAAATAGGCAAAAAAAAACAGCAATACGGGCTGGGCCTCCGATTAGTAGGTTAGTCCCAAAAATGATATAAATGTGTAAAGTAAAGCCCATAAACATCCAAAAAGGGTAATACAATAGCATGGAACAATAAAAAAATATAGATACGTTGGAGACGTATCAAGCATCCCCAAGCTTAATTCCTGCTCGTCCTCGAGTAGGTAAATGATAAAACCGGAATTTTGATGTGGAATGCTATCTAGCATAATTCTCAATGTAATTTTCTTTATTGTGGCATGAATGTTCAGATCCAAATGATTCAAAATAAAAGTTCATATTGACATAAGAAATAGTAATACTTCAAGCATACTAATCAAAGCAATCATGTCTTCTCAAAATAACATGGCTAAAGAAAGTACATCCCTACAAAATCATATAGTTAGGCTATGCTTCATTTTCGTCACACAAAAATGCTCCCAAATTCTACACCCCCGATGACAAGCCAAGAAACTATTTTGTACTTAAATAATCTCAAACGTTTTCAACCTTCACGCAATACATGAGCGTGAGCCAAGGATACAACATTATGGGTGGAATAGAATATGATGATGGGGATTGTGTGGAGAAGACAAAAAGGGTTAAAGTCTCACATTGACGAGGATAATTAACGGGCTATGGAGATGCCCATCAATTGATGTCAACATGAGGAGTAGGGATTGCCATGCAACAGATGCACTAGAGCTATAAATGTATGAAAGCTCAACAAAAGAAACTAGTGGGTGTGCATCCAACTTGCTTGCTCACGAAGACCTAGGGCATTTTGAGGAAGCCCATCGTAGGAATATACAAGCCAAGTTCTATAATGAAAAATTCCCACTAGTATATGAAAGTGACAACATATGAGACTCTCTATATGAAGAACATGGTGCTACTTTGAAGCACAAGTGTGGAAAAGAGATAGTAACATTGCCCCCTTTTATTTTTTTCTTCTTTTTTTGGGCCTTTCTTTTTTTTCTTTTGGCCCTTCTTCTTTTTTTTCTTTGGCCTTTTTTTTCTTTTTGGCCTTTATTTTTTTATTTTTTTGGGGACAATGCTCTAATAATGATGATCATCACACTTCTATTGATTTACAACACATGAATTACAACTCAAAACTAGAACAAGATATGACTCTATATGAATGCCTCCGGTGGTGTACCGGGATGAGCAATGAATCAAGAGTAAGATGTATGAAAAATTATGCAAAGTGGCATTGCCACAAATACGATGTCAACTACATGATCATGCAATGGCAATATGACAATAGTAATGTGTGTCATGATGATAAACGGAACGGTGGAAAGTTGCATGGTAATATATCTCGGAATGGCTATGGAAATGCCATAATAGGTAGGTATGGTGGCTGTTTTGAGGAAGATATAAGGAGGTTTATGTGTGATAGAGCGTATCATATCACGGGGTTTGGATGCACCGGCGAAGTTTGCACCAACTCTCAAGGTGAGAAAGGGCAATGCACGGTACCGAAGAGGCCAACAATGATGGAAAGGTAAAAGTGCGTATAATCCATGGACTCAACATTAGTCAAAAGAACTCATATACTTATTGCAAAAATCTACAAGTCATCAAAAACCAAGCACTACGCACATGCTCCTAGAGGGATAGATTGGTAGGAAAAGACCATCGCTCGTCCCCGACCGCCACTCATAAGGATGCACAATCTAAGAACACCTCATGTTTCAAATTTGTTACACAAGTTTAACGATACATGCATGCTACGGGACTTGCTTACTTCAAAACAAGCATTCTTTAAATTCATAATCACCCAACTATCATGACTTTAATATCACTACCTCCATATCTCAAAACAATTATCAAGTATCAAATTGATCATAGCATCCAATTCACTTCCTATGATAGTTTTTATTATACCCAACTTGGATGCCTACCATTCTAGGACCAATTTTATAACCATAGCAAATACCATGCTGTTCTAAGAGAATCTCAAAATAATATAAGTGAAGCATGAGAGACTAGCAATTTCTACAAAATTAAGCCACCGCCGTGCTCTAAAAGATATAAGTGAAGCACTAGAGCAAAAACTATCTAGCTCAAAAGATATAAGTGAAGCACATAGAGTATTCTAATAAATTCCAATAAAGTGGGCTTCTCCTAGAAGGTGTGTACAGCAAGGATGATTGTGGAAAACTAAGAAGCAAATACTAATATCATACAAGACGCTCCAAGAAAAACACATATCATGTGGCGAATAAAAATATAGCTCTAAGTAAAGTTACCAATGAACGAAGACAAAAGAGGGGATGCCTTCCGGGGGCATCCCCAAGCTTAGGCTTTTGGCTATTCTTGAATATCTTGGGGTGCCATGGGCATCCCCAAGCTTAGGCTCTTGCCACTCCTTATTACATAGTCCATCAAATCTATACCCAAAACTTGAAAACTTCACAACACAAAACCCAACAGGAAATCTCATAAGCTCCGTTAGTGAAAGAAAGCAAAACCACCACCTAAGGTACTGTAATGAACTCATTCTTTATTTATATTGGTGTTAAACCTACTGTATTTCAAGTTCTCTATGGTTCATACCACTTAATACTAGCCATAGATGCATCAAAATAAGCAAACAACACACGAAAAACAGAATCTGTCAAAAACAGAACAGTCTGTAGCAATCTTTAACCCACAAATACTTCTGGAACTCCTAAAATCCTACCAAAATAGGAAGTCCTGGGAAATTGGTCTATTGATCTACAGAAAGAAGAATCAACGCAAAAGCACGTTTCTGTGATTTAACAAAACTAATTTCGTGCGCGTATACTTTCTATTTTTCAGCAGAATCAAATTAACTATCACCATAGGTTATCCTATAGGTTCTACTTGGCACAAACACTAATTAAACATAAAAACACATCTAAACAGAAGGTAGATGCAAAATTTATTACTAAATAGAAACATAAACAAAAAAATACAAATAAAATTGGGTTGCCTCCCAACTAGCGCTATCGTTTAACACCCCTAGCTAGGCATAAAAGCGAGGATAGATCTAAGTAGTGCCATCTTTGGCACTCAATTCATAAGTAGCTCGCATGATAGATTCATAAGGTAATTTAATTTTCTTTCTTGTAAAGTGCTCCATGCCTTTCCTTAATGGAAGTTGGAATCTAATATTCCCTTCCTTCATATCAATAATCGCGCCAATCGTTCTAAGGAAAGGTCTACCAAGAATAATAGGGTAAGAAAGATTGCAATCTATATTAGGAACGGTAAAATCTACGGGCACCAAATTTCTATTTGCAACAATGAGAACATCATTGATCCTTCCCACTGGCTTTTTAATGGTGGAATCCGCAAGGTGCAAATTTAAAGAGCAATCATCAAGATCATGGAAACCTAGAATATCACATAAAGTTTTCGGAATCGTGGAAACACTAGCACCCAAATCACACAAAGCATAACACTCATGATCTTTAATTTTAATCTTTATAGTAGGTTCGCACTCAGCATTAAGTTTTCTAGGTATAGAAACTTCCAAACTAAGTTTTTCAACAAAAGATTGCATCAAGGCATCAACGATATGTTTGGTAAAAGCTTTATTTGACTATAAGCATGAGGAGAATTCACAATGGATTGCAACAAGGAAACACAACCTTCTAAAGAACAATTATCATAATCAAATTCCTTGAAATCCAAGATAGTGGGTTCAATGCTATTTAAAGTCATGACCTCTCCAATCCCACTTTTACCAAATTTAGCATCAAGATCTAAAAACTCTGAATTATTGGGACACCTTATAACTAAAGTTGACTCATCTCCAGTCCCATTATTATTAAGATTCATATTGCAAAACAAAGATCTAATAGGGGACACATCAATAACTTTAATATCTTCATCATTATTTTGATGGAAACTAGAAGAACACGCCTTTAAAAAGCAATCTTTCTTTGCACGCAACCTAGCGGTTCTTTCTTTGCACTCATCAATGGAAATTCTCATGGCTTTGAGAGACTCATTGATATCATGCTTTGGAGGAGTAGATCTAAGTTTAAGAGAATCAACATCAAGCGAATGTCTATCAACGTTCCTAGCCAAATCATCAACTTTGAGCAATTTTTCTTCAAGCAAGGCATTAAAATTCTTTTGAGAGATCATAAATTCTTTCACACTATTCTCAAAATCAGAGGGCATCTTATTAAAATTACCATAAGAATTATTGTATGAATTTCCATAATTATTAGAGGAATTACTAGGGAACGGTCTAGGATTAAAGTTTCCTCTATAAGCATTGTTTCCAAAACTATTCCTACCAACAAAATTCACATCCATAGATTCATTGTTATTCTCAATCAAAGTAGACAAAGGCATATCATTGGGATCAATAGGAGCACTCTTAGTAGCAAACAGTTTCATAAGTTTATCCATCTTTCCACTCAAAATATTAATTTCTTCTATAGCATGCACTTTTTTACTAGTAGATCTTTCGGTGTGCCATTGAGAATAATTAGCCATCATATTATCAAGAAGTTTTGTAGCATCCCCTAAAGTGATTTCCATAAACATGCCTCCCGTGGCCGAATCTAAAAGATTTCTAGAAGCAAAGTTCAATCCGGCATAAATTTTTTGTATGATCATCCATAAATTCAAACCATGAGTAGGGCAATTGCGAATCATCAATTTCATTCTTTCCCAAGATTGGGTAACATGCTCATGATCAAGTTGTTTAAAATTCATAATATCGCTCCTAAGAGTGATGATCTTAGCGGGAGGAAAATACTTGAGATAAAAGCATCTTTGCACTTGTTCCAAGAATCAATACTATTTGTAGGCAAAGACGAAAACCAAACTTTAGCACGATCTCTAAGGGAAAACGGAAATAACTTCAATTTAACAATATCATTACCCGTATCTTTCTTCTTTTGCATATCACACAAATCAACAAAGTTGTTTAGATGGGTAGCGGCATCTTCACTAGGAAGGTCGGTGAATTGATCTTTCATAACAAGATTCAGCAAAGCAGTATTGATTTCACAAGACTCAACATCATTAAGAGGAGTAATCGGAGTACTAAGCAAATCATTATTATTGGTATTGGAGAAATTACACAATTTGGTATTATCTTGCGCCATGGCGACAAGTAATCCAACACACAAGCAAACAGAAAGAGGCAAGCGAAAAAGAGAGGAGAAGATTGGGAAAGAGAGGGTGAATAAAACGGCAAGGGTGAAGTGGGGGAGAGGAAAACGAGAGGCAAATGGCAAATAATGTAAATGCGAGGGAGATGAGTTTGTGATGGGTACTTGGTATGTCTTGACTTGAGCGAAGACCTCCCCGGCAACGGCGCCAGAAATCCTTATTGCTACACTTGAGCTTGCATTGGTTTTCCATAAAGAGGAAAGAGTGATGCAACAATAGTAGCATAAGTATTTCCCTCAGTTTTTGAGAACCAAGGTATCAATCCAGTAGGAGGCTCCTCAAAAGTCCCACGCACCTACACAAACAAACAAAGAACTCGTAACCAACGCAATAAAGGGGTTGTCAATCCCTTCACGGCCACTTGCGAAAGTGAGATCTGATAGAGATAGTATGATAAGATAAATATATTTTTGGTATTTTATAATATAGATTGGAAAAGTAAAGATGCAAATAAAAGAGGATTGAAAGCTTATATGATAAAAGATAGACCCGGGGGCCATAGGTTTCACTAGTGGCTTCTCTCAAGATAGCATAAGTATTATGGTGGGTGAACAAATTACTGTCGAGCAATTGATAGAAAAGTGAATAACTATGAGATTATGTAGGCATGATCATGTATATAGGCATCATGTCTGTGACAAGTAGACCGACTCCTGCCTGCATCTACTACTATTACTCCACACATTGACCGCTATCCAGCATGCATCTAGAGTATTAAGTTCATAAGAACAGAGTAACGCATTAAGAAAGACGACATGAAGTAGAGGGATAAACTCATGCAATATGATCTAAACCCCATCTTTTTATCCTCGATGGCAACAATACAATACGTGCCTTGCTGCCCCTGCTGTCACTGGGAAAGGACACCGCAAGATTGAACCCAAAGTTAAGCACTTCTCCCATTGCAAGAAAGATCAATCTAGTAGGCCTAACCAACTAATAATTCGAAGAGACTTGCAAAGATAACTCAATCATACATAAAAGAATTCAGAGGAGATTCAAATATTTCTCATAGATAAACTTGATCATAAACCCAGAATTCATCGGATCTCGACAAACACACCGCAAAAAAGAGTTACATCGAATAGATCTCCAAGAAGATCGAGGAGAACATGGTATTGAGATCCAAAAAGAGAGAAGAAGCCATCTAGCTAATAACTATGGACCTGAAGGTCTGTGGTAAACTACTCACAACTCATCGGAGGGGCTATGGTGTTGATGTAGAAGCCCTCCGTGGTCGATTCCCCCTCCGACGGAGCGCCGACAAAGGCTCCAAGATGGGATCTCGTGGATACAGAAGGATACGGCGGTGGAAATTGTTTTTTGTTGGCTCCCTGGATGTTTTTGGGGTACGTGGGTATATATAGGAGGAAGAAGTCGGACGGTGGCCGCCCGAGGGGCCCACGAGATAGGGGGCGCGCCCTGTAGGGGTGGGCACGCCCTCCACCCTCGTGGCCGCCTCGGCTGCTTCTTGACTTGCACTCCAAGTCCTCTGGATCACGTTTGTTCCAAAAATCACGCTCACGAAGGTTTCATTCCGTTTGGACTCCGTTTGATATTCCTTTTCTTTGAAATACTAAAATAGGCAAAAAAAACAGCAATACGGGCTGGGCCTCCGGTTAGTAGGTTAGTCCCAAAAATGATATAAATGTGTAAAGTAAAGCCCATAAACATCCAAAAAGGGTAATATAATAGCATGGAACAATAAAAAATTATAGATACGTTGGAGACATATCACCGACCACACTTTCGATAGTTATCGGCGACAAACAAAAATCCAGTAGTTTTTTGAAACCATAACTTGAAAAGTAATAGTTTTATGCTATTCGCTCAAAGTCATGGGGTGGCGATGGCAACCTTCTTCTCGACTTCAGTTGACATGGTGATGTCGAATGCGGCGAGATTGCCCTTCTCCCGATGTAGGATCGCAAAGGGCAGGGTTCTGAATGCCTGCTCTCCCGTACAGCTATGCACGCGATGGGATCATCGACAACAGCAATAGGAACGAGTGGAACGACAGTGGGTGATGTGCACGAGGAGGCAGCAGTGCATTTTTCCTTCTTCTTTGTGGCAAAACTACTACTATCCGAACGACCCATCTTCCATGTGTAACTGCATGTGTTGTAACGAAAGTGCTGAAGGAAATATGCCCTAGAGGCAATAATAAAGTTGTTATTTATATTTCCTTAGATCATGATAAATGTTTATTGTTCATGCTAGAATTGTATTAACCAGAAACTTAGTACATGTGTGAATACATAGACAAAACAAAGTGTCCCTAGTATGCATCTACTTGACTAGCTCATTAATCAAAGATGGTTATGTTTCCTGACCATAGATATGTGTTGTCATTTGATGAACATGATCACATCATTAGAGAATGATGTGATGGACAAGACCCATCCATTAGCTTAGCATAATGATCATTAAGTTTTATTGCTATTGCTTTCTTCATGACTTATACATGTTCCTCGGACTATGAGATTATGCAACTCCTGAATACTGGAGGAACACCTTGTGTGCTATCAAACATCACAATGTAACTGGGTGATTATAAATATGCTCTACAGGTGTATCCGAAGGTGTTTGTTGGGTAGGCATAGATCAAGATTAGGATTTGTCACCCCGTGTATCGGAGAGGGTATCTCTGGGCCCTCTCGGTAATACTCATCACTATAAGCCTTGTAAGCAATGTGACTAATGAGTTAGTTGCAGGATGAAGCATTACGGAACGAGTAAAGAGACTTGTCAGTAATGAGATTGAACTAGGTATGATGATACCAACGATCGAATCTCGGGCAAGTAACATACCGATGACAAAGGGAACAACGCATGTTGTTATGTGGTTTGACCGATAAAGATCTTCGTAGAATATGTAGGAGCCAATATGAGCATCCAGGTTCCGCTGTTGGTTATTGATCGGAGATGTTTCTCGGTCATGTCTGCATAGTTCTTGAACCCGTAGGGTCCGCGCACTTAACGTTCGATGACGATTTGTATTATTCGGACACCAGAAGAGTTCTGAGAGGTACCGGGTAAAAACGCAGTGTTGGAGGGGTTACCAGAACACCCCGGGGAAGCAATGGGCCATCATGGGCCATAGGGGGGGGGAGAGGACAGCCCACAAGGGGGTGCCCCCCCACGGGGAGTCCGAATACGACTAGGGGAGGGGGCGGCCCCCTTTCCCTCTCCCTCTCCCTCTCCCTTCCTTCTCCCCCTTCCACCAAAGGGAATCCTACTAGGACTTGGAGTCCTAGTTGGACTCCTCTCTCTTGGCTCGCCTTACAGGGGCCGGCCGGCCTCCTCATCTCTTCCTTTATATACAGAGGCAAGAGGGAACCCTAGAACACCCAACATCAATTGTTCTCTTTGCCGTGTGCGGTGCCCTCCTCCACAGTTTACTCCTCCGGTCATAGCATCGTAGTGCTTAGGCGAAGCTCTGCGCGGATTGATACGTCTCCAACGTATCCATAATTTTTGATTGCTCCATGCTACTTTATCTACTGTTTTGGACTATATTGGGCTTTATTTTCCACTTTTATATTATTTTTGGGACTAACCTATTAACCGGAGGCCCAGCCCAGAATTGCTGTTTTTTGCGTATTTCAGTGTTTTGAAGAAACAGAATATCAAACGGAGTCCAAATGGAATGAAACCTTCGGGAACGTGATTTTATCACCGAACATGATCCAGGAGACTTGGACCCTACTCCAAGAAGTGCCAGAGGCGGTCACAAGGGTGGAGGGCGCGCCCCCCTGGGCGCGCCCCCTACCTCGTGGGCCCCCTGTTGCTCCACCTACGTACTCCTTCCTCCTATATATACCTACGTATCCCCAAACGATCAGAACAGGAGCCAAAAACCTAATTCCACCGTTGCAACCTTCTGTATCCACGAGATCCATCTTGGGGCCTGTTCTGGAGCTCCGCCGGAGGGGGCATCCACCACGGAGGGCTTCTACATCAACACCATAACCCCTCCGATGAAGTGTGAGTAGTTTACTTCAGACCTTCGGGTCCATAGCTAGTAGCTATACGGCTTCTTCTCTCTTTTTGGATCTCAATACAATGTTCTCCCCCTCTCTCGTGGAGATCTATTCGATGTAATCTTCTTTTTGCGGTGTGTTTGTTGAGACCGATGAATTGTGGGTTTATGATCCAGTATTATCTATGGAAAATATTTGAATCTTCTCTGAATTCTTTTATGTATGATTGAGTTATCTTTGCAAGTCTCTTCGAATTATCCTTTTTGGTTTGGCCAACTAGATTGGTAGTTCTTGCAATGGGAGAAGTGCTTAGCTTTGGGTTCAATCTTGCGGTGTCCTTTTCCAGTGACAGCAGGGGCAGCAAGGCACGTATTGTATTGTTGCCATCGAGGATAACAAGATGGGGTTTTATCATATTGCATGAATTTATCCCTCTACATCATGTCATCTTGCTTAAGGCGTTACTCTGTTTTTAACTTAATACTCTAAGATGCATGCTGGATAGCGGTCGATGAGTGGAGTAATAGTAGTAGATGCAGAATCGTTTCGATCTACTTGTCTCGGACGTGATGCCTATATACATGATCATTGCCTAGATATACTCATAACTATGCTCAATTCTGTCAATTGCTCAACAGTAATTTGTTCACCCACCGTAGAATATCTATGCTCTTGAGAGAAGCCACTAGTGAAACCTATGGCCCCCGGGTCTATTCTCATCATATCAATCTCTATCGCTTTATTTACTTGCTTTGTTTTTACTTTGCCTTTTACTTTTTACTTTGCATCTATCTATCAAAAATACCAAAAATATTATTTATCATCTCTATCAGATCTCACCCTCGTAAGTGGCCGTGAAGGGATTGACAACCCCTAATCGCGTTGGTTGTGAGTAGCTATCGTTTTGTGTAGGTATGAGGGACTTGTGCGTGGTCTCCTACTGGATTGATACCTTGGTTCTCAAAAACTGAGGGAAATACTTACGCTACTTTGCTGCATCATCCTCTCCTCTTCGGGGAAATCCAACGCAGTGCTCAAGAGGTAGCACAGATCACATCATCAACACCGTCACCACGCTGTCGTGATGACGGAACTCTCCCTCGACCCTCTATTGGATAAAGAGTTCGAGGGAAGTCATCGAGCTGAACGTGTGCTGAACATGGAGATGCCGTACGTTCGATACTTGGATCGGTTGGATCGTGAAGACGTTCGACTACATCAACCGCGTTAAATAACGCTTCGGCTTTCGGTCTACGAGGGTACGTGGACACACTCTTCCCCTCTCGTTGCTATGCATCTCCTAGATAGATCTTGGGTGATCGTAGGAAAATTTTGAAATTACATGCTACGTTTCCCAACAAGTGCAATCACATGGAACCAACCTGTGGTTGGATGGTTAGGTGGACAATGGTATTCCCAGCCCGTGACAGTTCAAGTCCTAGATTTGATATTGGTACTCACATTTTTCTAGATTTATTTTAGACTTTACGGCGATGTTCGTTTAGTGAGAGGAGAATTTTCGTCGAATATGAAACGTCTATACCGACTTCGTCAATCTCAAAATGCTATGTTGGCTTAGTTGAGGTGCTCATAGGGTAAGGTATGTGTGCGCCTCTTCATAAGGTGAGTTTATACTTGTGTACATGAGCAACTTCAATTGTACCATGTGAAAAAGTGCAATCACATGTAGGACTGACGACGGATCTCTCTTGTAACTCGCCTCCTTGCCGCCACCAACGCTTGGCATGTGCCTCCCGGCGGCGTTGCTGTCAGTCTGTCTCGTCCTCTGTGGTCTTAGGGTCATGGAGACGCGATGGACCCCAGCCTTTGCCGGCGGCAGGGTTCCGTTTTCTAATGTTTTTTCTAAGTTTGTTAGGGTTTGTGTCCTACTCAGAAAAACGAGGCAGTGACGGCTCTTTCTAGATGGAATAAGGTTCTTCCCCCTAGTCCCCGTTCCGGCGGTGCTTCTTGCATCGTTTGAGAGCATCGTTTCAGCGTTTTCCTAAAGTGGATACACATGGATTTGATCTTCGTTCATCAGTGATCGTGTGTCTACAGGTTGAATCCTTCTGTTCTACGCTTCTATTCATCGGCGGCGGCGGTTGTTCCTGTAGGGCCTTTGCACGATGACTTCCCGACTGTCTGCTACAACACGTTTGCCCGGCTCCGGTGAGGGAGGGGCGATGACGGCGGCGCGCCTTCGGTTTACTCCAGTGCTTCTAGTCGTCGTTATGTGGACTATGGATCTGGATGTAATCTTTACTTCTAGTGTTTTTTGTACTCCATCGACAGTTGATGAATAGATTGAAAGTATTTCTCAAAAAACACATGCGCCCCAATGCACGTGCAACTAGAGGTTTTTTCTCTGGAAAACAGCTGCGCGGTTTCACTTGCGCCTGCCCATGCGCAACTTCTATGGTAGTTCGATTATTCCGAAAAAAGCATAGTAGTATTCTTCACGAGAGAGTATTAGGTGATACTGGAGGCTAGATGCTCCCCTGATACGAGAGGACGTAAGCCATTGGATCTATGATCTAAGGGTTACATGATGAGCTCTTGCAAGTTTTCAGAAAAGCTCTTAACAAATCAGATATGTATGCGCAAGTCCAGGAGCTCGTCCTATCATCCTTGGATCACAGATCTGATGACCCATGTTGTCTCGTATCATGGGAGCACCTGACGTCCTGTACCACCTGATACTCCGTCTATTCTTCACATAAGATTGTACAAATGAGTTCTTAAGGGGAAAATATCCTATGAAATCTTACAGTTTTGTCGTTTGGATTACTATATGGAATTTTCTCATTATATTTCTAATAACCAATAATATTTTGGGCCACTCGACGGGTCGGCCAGCGGATAATAAGAAAATATTCGCTGCCTCGCTGACCATTAGATGGCCACGTTAATGGCTTTTGATCTATCCACGTAAGCAGCCACCTCTTTAGAAACATGAGTGGTGTTGAGGAAGGCCTTATGCAACAACATGGTTGTTGCAACCACCTCCGAGAATTCATTTATTTTTGTAAAAAGTTTTATAACAAAGGTAATGTTGCAGAAAATACTTGTAATAGAGAATGTGTTGCAGAAAACGTTGTTGACCATTTTCTACCGTAATTTTTACAATAGAGCTCATGTTACAGAGAACTTTTGCAACAATAAACATGTTGCAGAGAGCATTCTAGTGGTAGTAGCTTGTTAGAGAAGCCCGTCGGCGTGTTTGCTGGCGCCAAGCGACGGTGGCGGCGGTCGGAGCAGAACGGAGAGGCGACAGCTTGACGGGGGAGCTCGGTCTCTCTAGTTGCACGCCTTGCGGCAACGTGCATCTCGCCAGAGAAGCATGCCAGCGGCGAGCGCCGGTGACGGCAGTCAGAGCAACATGGGGAGGCGGCGACTCGACAGGAGGTTGAGGCAGTCGGGGCAGCACGGGGAGGCGGCGGACTCAACGAGAGCTTGGCAGAAGCACGAGAGGGGACTTGTCTCACGGATCCAGATCCTGCAACAGAGCCTTTTTTTTCAGGTGAACAGAGCCGTTGTTGCGATGAGAGAAATTGCAACAAGAGCAAAAACTACCACCCGCAAAAAAAAAAAACAAGAGCAAAAACTAGTAGTGATGGCGATGACCCATGGGACACGCGGCTTGCAGAGAAAGTGGCTGCGATCCGCCGGTGATTTATAGGCTTTCCCATAATATTTGTGCACTTTGCAGCATTTTCCCCTGCCGGTTTTGCACATCACAAATTCAGGGCGCGGCTGCATATTCCTCTGCATATTTGTTGCGCCCACCACCACGCAAATGCTGGACCGAGAGACGTGTCCAGGCCTGAATAGGCCACGCAGAGATCCCCGGCACGGATCTCCTCCTGTCCACCAAAACCCAGCGGAAACAGGCAAAAAGATTCCTCCCGCTTCATCGCTCCTCTCGTGGACTCCGGCGGGTTTATATCTCGCGCGCTCCCGGGCACCCCGAGCCCACCCGCGCCCGTCCCCGTTGCCGCATTGCGTGATTGCTCGCGTCCATGGAAATGGTTGAGTGCTCCCTGGCCGCCTCCCGCGCCGCGAGGCACGTGCCCGGCCGGGTCCCGAGGTCCCCGGCGCCGGTTCTTGGTGTTGGCGCCGGGAGAGCCAGGCTCCGGGTGCGGTCGGAGAGGCGGGAGCAGCCTCCGCCGGTCGTCAGGGCCTCCGCGCCGCCGGAGCGCGACGGTGGGGCGCTGGGGAAGGCGGCTGCGGGGCTCGCTGCCGCTGCCGTGGTGTCGCTGACCGGCTTCGCCGGGGACTTGGCCCCGCCGCCGGCGCTGGCCGAGTCGCTCACGGTCGCCTTCCCCGTCTCCAAGGCCCGAGAGGTGGGTCTCCATGGTCCTACCACAGACACCATCTTCCAAGAAAGGGGGGTTTGGGGGTGAATTTCTTGTTTTGGGTTCTTGGCAGGTGAACCGGGTGCAGAGGACGCTGGTGGAGGCATGGGGGTTGATCCGCGAGACCTTCGTCGATCCCACCTTCAACCACCAAGGTATACCGGGTTGCATACACTTGTTCTCTGTAGAAAGGTAGAAATTGTGTGAATTTGGTAGTGTTTGATGCTGCTTATAGTGAACTAGTGAATTCACTAGTGTTTGTGGTTCTGCTCGGTGTGCAGACTGGGACCAGAAACTTCAGCAGACGATGGTGGAGATGTTCCCGCTGAAATCAGCAGACGCCGCCTACGGCAAGATCAGTGGGATGGTGTCCACGCTAGGCGACCCCTTCACAAGGATCATCACCCCCAAGGTATGTATGGACAAAGATCATGCCCTCGCTATCTGGCTTCAGGTTTGTTCTCACACATGGTGAATTGTCACATGGCTAATGTTTGTTTGATGAGATGCAGGAATATCAGAGTTTCAGGATCGGAAGTGATGGGAATTTGCAAGGGGTTGGCATATTCATAAATAGGGACCCTGCCTCAGGACGCTTGGTAAGTTCACTTCTTTTTCTGTAAGAGGACATCATAAGAGTGTTGCAATTTATATCTCCAAAACTTGTTGCAGCTTGTTATGAACTGCATTGAGGGAGGCCCAGCCGACCGAGCGGGCATACGTGAAGGCGATGAGCTAGTTGAGATCAATGGTATTTTACTCTCTGTACTAAAACTTCATTTTACTAAAAGGAGATACTACGTACTTTTGAAAAGCCTTCCCTGTAAATTCATATAAATCTGAGTCACACACTGATGACCTATCTGGCTAAACAACATATACTGAATTTTTCGGCTGATATTGACCGTCGAGAAGGCTATAAAAACAACAATGTTCATTGGTCACAGCTGATAATATTTAAAGATGACAGAGGCTAGTCGATTATCCCAACTAATAGATTTTTTATTGCCCTTTCTATCTATTAACAAATGACCGAAACTAAAGAAAAATTGCCAAAAGTATGAACTCTATGGTGTCGATCAATAATATGACCCACACGTGTCTCTGAACAATTAAGGCAGAATGATGTCTTTGCAAAAAAAAATGTATCCTCTGCAATTTAACCTTTGCAAAAAAAACTTAGTTAATCTAATCTTCTTGAGTTCCTTTTCCATCATTGGAAAACCAAGTTGTTCTAGATTCAAGAACTAGTTTTTTCTCCCCCGCGAAAGTAGCATAGCAATGCAGAGATTAGTAGCATATGTTCACATACTACGCTTATCTGCTGATGTCACAGATGAGCGGTACATCCTGATTGATTGTCGTTTTCTAACTAAAAGGGTGGAACCTTCTATTTTTAACTAGTCTTAAGGTGGATGGTGCAGTATTGTTGTTATTATTGAGTTCACGAGCTCTCCTTCTTTTCATAATACGATATGCCCTTAATCTTGACTGGTTTTGTAGGGAATAGTGTTTTGGGGTTGGACGTGGAAGCTGTGGCTCAGAGACTTAGAGGTCGTGCTGGAACGACTGTGGAAGTAAAACTATTGGATGTATGCCCTTATTCTTAGCCTCAACTTGAGAAGTACTCCCTCTGTAAAGAAATATAAGAGCGTTTAGATCACTTATCACTTTTAGTGATCTAAATGCTCTTATATTTCTTTACAGAGGGAGTACTTGTTAGTGTTTTTCTATCTGTATTTCAAAAGCAACATTTCTCAATCCTAACTCTCCGTTACGTAATGATCACATCCAGATTCTCAGTTACACACTTTTGTCATCTTCTATCCTAACTTTCTCCATCTTCCTGTATTTTCTAACTGATACCCAGGGTACTGGAAATGAAAGGAGTGGTAGGATAAAGCAAAAAGAGGTATATGCCTAACTTCTTTTCATTACGTAATAAATACTTTCCTGAAGACAAATGCAGTAAATAACACGTAATAACATCAACACTATGTATTTAGATTCTCTTATCCTCCTTGAACGAAAACATATTTCTGGACTTCCTCTTCAAACATTCATGGCTAACATTTTCCATCTGTGTGATTTGAAAAGTGTTTTTTTTAAGAAAAGGAGGATCACCCCCGGCCTCTGCATCATTTCGATGCACACAGCCATATTTTATTAAAGTTTAAGAGTCCCGGTTTCCAACATCAAGTAGTACCAAAAATTATTACAAGCCACAACCGGCAAAAATAGGAAAATATGCCTACACACATAGCCTATTATTGGACCGCCATCCAAACCGGTTGTATTTATCCTGTGCTACCATCTTGCATTGATTGCACCCATAGCCTATTACTGGAAATGAAAAGTGTTGCATTATTCAATTTAATCCAAGATTTGTTCAGTATCCCACATTAAGCATATGATATTGTACTTTCCTAATTACAAGTGCACATTTTATTTCCGAAAGGTCCAGCTATCTCGTGAGGTTATCAATCTTTCACCTCTATCAACGGCAATTATTTCCCATAGATCGGGTGATGGGCATGAGGGCAAGACTGGGTATGTTAGGTTAGCTGCATTTTCTCAGGTAAGGACCAATCTTTGTTATATTTTTGCACTTGCAGTTTTTTATAGATAAGCAAAGTTGTAATTTTATACTTCTTCTTAGTACAAAACTATATGGCTCTTTCATTGCTTTCTACGCGACATTATCATACCAAAGACATTCCTGCTGTTTTGAGTATTCCAGCTGCCAGTCATACTGAAAAATGGATCCAAGCGATAGGTTGTTCCATGCCAATGTGCATGCATATGTTATGTTTTATTCTTCTATCATCTATACACACCCAAACTCACCAAACTAATCCAGCACCGATATCTTCTCCAACTTCAGAATTTATTGCCCATCTTCAAGATACTCCCTCCGTTTCTTTTTACTCCACATATAAAATTTGTCTGAAGTCAAAACTTAGTAAAGTTTGACCAAATTTATATTGAAAAATATCAACATCAGCAATAATAAACGTATACAGTATGAAAATTAATTTCATGATGCATCTAATGATGATTTCGTATTGTGAATGTTGATATTTTTCCTATAAAGTTGGTCAAACTTTACGAAGTTTGACTTCAAACAAATCTTACATGAAGAGTAAAAAGAAACGGATGGAGTAATATTGTAAAACATCGACTATTTTTATTTTCAATCTAATATTGATTTGATTATTTTGATGCTAATGAATTTGCCAAAGTTGCAAATATTATTACTGATATTTGAGATCCTTCACTCATGTTTTATTTATTTTTCAACCCAGACTGCTGCTGCTGAAATGGGAAGGGCCATTAAAAAGATGGAAGATCAAGGTGTCCAGTCATATATTTTAGATCTGCGGAATAATCCAGTCAGTCTGTTCTCATCACAGTCTGTCTTTATAAATTATAATTTCAATGCAAAAATCATGTATTAATGTTACTTCCTATAACAGGGTGGTTTAGTAACAGCTGGTCTTGACGTGGCTCAAATTTGGTTAGATGGAGATGAAACTCTAGTGAACACCGTTGACCGTGAGGGCAATGTGCAAGCAATAAATATGGTCCAAGGCCAATCTTTAACACATGATCCTCTTGTGGTGCTTGTGAGTACCCACTCTCTGCACATTTCTTTTCAAAAAAAGCTCTCTGCAGATTTGACTATGTGGTCTTTATTGCTTTTTTAATCCGCATGGGTAGAAAATGCATACAATTTACTATTCATCAGATTCACATTCTTCCATCATGTTTCCCCTCTTTCATAAAGAGCAAGCAGAATAGAGGTGCTGCTTCACTGCTAGTTCAGCTTTTAATCATGATGTTTTAGTTCTCCTAAGAAAAAAGAGTAAAACCACAAACTTACAATACCTCACAGAAGGTACTATCTCTGTCCAAATATAGTACTATCTCTGTCCAAATATAGAGAGCCCCCTCAAGTTTTGAGCTAACTTCGATTTTAAATTTAACTAATAAAATATGAGTTGTATGTTATGAAACTTGTACTATTGGAAACTTCTTTCGAATGAGAATCCATTAGTAATACTTTTTACAACATATAACTCATATTTTGTTAGTCAAAGTTAGGCTCAAAATTCTAGTAGGCCGTATAAATTTGGACGGGGTACTTATTTCTCACTTAGTGAGACTACTTTTGAAGCAGAAATATAGACCTGACCATTAGGTCAAGTCAAGTACTCCCTCCGTCCGGAAATACTTGTCCTATCCATTTCTAGGACAAGTATTTCCGGACGGAGGGAGTAGTTAACATTGGATGAATCTCCAAAATTTATATGTTTCTTTTTTTGCATTTGCAAATGAGCACAGTTACATATGCTTATTGTTTAAATATTGCAATGTTTGTTTGTTTTTCCTCATTTGCAAATGAGCACAGTTACATATGATTTTTGTTTTAATACTGCAATATTTGTTTTCCTCAAATACCAGCATCACACGAATGTTTCTTTGTTAACGTTCATTTATAAAATAAGTGAAACTGTTTTTTTATGCGAGGCCTCTCGCTTGTGTTCGTGTGTGCCAACGTGTAGGTCAACGAAGAAAGTGCCAGTGCAAGCGAAATTTTGGCTGGGGCATTGCATGACAATGGCCGTGCTATTCTGGTAGGCCACAAAACCTTCGGTAAAGGAAGAATACAGGCAAGGCCGATTTCTCTAGGCACTCATGATATTGTGTAGATCTAAATGCTTGGATTTTGTCACGCTTCATTCCAGAAACATGTATAACTGAACCAAACCTTACCTTGGTGCAGAGCGTGACAGAGCTGGACGATGGCTCTGCTCTATTCATCACGGTTGCAAAGTATCTCTCTCCGGCACTGCACGAAATCGACCATGTCGGGATCCAACCGGACATACAATGCACCGCTGACGCGCTATCGTTACCGAGAGCGCCTTCGCTCACCGGGAACAACGAGGCCGCAAGTTTGGAGATGGACTCGTGCATTATGGTGGCGGAGCAGGCGTTGGAGATTCAGCAATCGAAGGGTTCCGCTTCGTAGATGCTTTCTCACTGATACCCGGAACTGAACCTCATGTGTTGGCTACACGTACACTGTTGTATCCTACCTTGTGTATATATTCGTTAGTATAGATTGGATCACTGGATAGTGATGTAGCAATGTATAGGCTGATCATATGTTGTTAGCTTTGTAGGTGGTGACCCCCGCAAAAAAAAAAAGAGAGAGAGAGAGAGAAGAAGAAAGATTTGTAGTTGGTGAAGCAGGGGTTCATTCCATGGGTCATATGCCCGAATCAACGTCGTTGATTCGACAGCTGATCAGGTTTTGGAATTGTAGCTTGTATTGTTGTACTACAGCACATTGGCTGCCTGTCATCATTATCAATTTATCGTGGTACGAGCTAGCGGAATGCACGAGCTGAGATACCGCTGGAACAGACGCAAGAACAAGTGAAAGATGAAAGTTCTAGCGGTGCGATGGTTAATTACATGCATCTGAACTTGCTGGCACTGTTTAGCGACATTAAGCAGCGCCGAAATGGAAATGCAGTAAGCTACACTAGCCTACATAAAAGAATTCTACCGCGTGCGTACGAGAATATGCTGAAGTTATAGATCATGTGGTTACCACTAGACGCACAATCACATTTTGTTCACATATACTCACTCCGTTCCTAAATATAAATCTTTCTAGAGATTTCACTAGGTGGACTACATACAGAGAAAAATGAATGAATCTACTCCTAATATGCATCTATATACATCCGTATGTGATTCATAGTGGAATCTCTACAAAGACTTGCATTTAGGAACGGAGGGAGTAATTACTATTCCATCCGTTTCAAAATAGATGACCCAACTTTATACTAACTTGTTCACATATAATTACTATTCCCTCCGTTTCAAAATAGATGACTCAACTTTGTACTAACTTTAGTACAAAGTTGGGTCATGTATTTAGATAGTACAAAGTTGGGTCATCTATTTAGGAACGGAGAGAGTACTAGACGCACCATCACATTGGTGGAAGGAGAGTTGACCGACATGAAATTGAATTGACTGATTGCAACTGCGAAACACGTAGCCTTGGATGGCTCCTCTCTCCCCTCCTCCTTCCCCGTCCCCCCTCCGTCGCTCCCCTCCTGCTCCGCCTCGCTCCCCTCCGATGTCCTCCCCCACCGTGCCGTCGCCCCCTCCGCCTCCTCCTCCCTCCTCGCTTTCGTTGCGTCTGGTGTCCGTGCTTCGGGTTCGGCTCCGCCTGGTTCTCGCTTCTGGGCGCTCGTCGCGGATGAGGATTCCTCCTCTAATTCAGAGGCTGCTCCGGCGAGGGGCTCGTCGGTGCCGCCGCTGGCCGCCAGGGCATCGGTGCGCGCCCGGAAGTTTGCTCCTGGGGGCCGGGGCGGGCCGGTGGCTTCGCCAGAAGAGGGATCTGGCTGGCTACGGGTTGGTCGCCGCCGTCGCAAATCTGGTAAGCATCTTGCTCCCTCTCTGGCTGGTGGTTCCCCTGTCGTTCTGCCTGCGGGGATGGTGGTAGCCGCCGGCCTGCTCTGCTCTCCGGAGTCTGATGCGTCTGCGTCCGCGGTTTCCTCCTCCTCTCTGGCCACAGCGGCGGCGCGGGTGCCGCCTGGCTCATCCGGCGCTGGGTGGGCGACGGATGTGGTAACCCTAGATCGGGATCGGGTTGTGGGCGCTAGTGGGCCTCGGGCTCGGGTGGGCCTGGTGGATCCTGTGTTGGCCTATGGGTCGCAACCTGGTTTTCCCCCTTTGGCCTCGTTGGCTGCCTTTCCTCCCCTCCCCCGGGTGGGCCTTGGACAGTTGGTAGTGGCCATTGTCCCTCCCACCTCTTCTGCGGCCCAGTTGGCTGGCCCGACCCAAGTGGGCTTGGCTCGGTCAGGTTATATATGGGTGAGGAGGGGTTCCTCTCCCCCGTTTCTAGGGTTTCCGGCTTCCGCCGCGGATATTCACAAGTTTCGCTTCCCCATCCGTTGCTTCCTCAGATCTACTCCTCCCCCTCCCCTCCTCCTCTCCTTCGTGGCGGCCCTTTTCATGGACAAGTCTAGGGGCTCCTCATGCGAGGCCCTGTCGGGGAGTAAGCGTTCGCGCGAGGATTCACCTGGTTCTGGGGCGGATCTAGCCTATGAGGCCACTCTTCACTCCAAGATGAAGTTTGAGCGGGCGTCACGCGAGCAGCTGGCCCGTGCCCGTGAGGCGTGGGTGGCGGGGTCAGAGTTGCTTCAGCATGATGAGCAGGCTCGGGCGGTGGTTGTATCTGGCGCTCCAGCGATTGGATCTGGCGTCGCGGGCTCGCCGACGGCGGATCCGTGGGAGGTGGCGGCTGCAGGCGGGGGTGCTGGCTCATCCTCTTCGGGGCAGCGTCCGGCTCCGGCTCGGGGTCCGGTGGCTCCGTCGTGGCAGCGTCTGCCTCATCGCTCCTCTAGTGTCGGTGCTGGCCCTTCCCGTCCCCCGACCCGTTCCTTCTCGGGCTCCTCCTCCATGCAGTTCAAGCCTCGTCTCTCTCAGCTCTCTGGCCCTGGCTCTTCTCCCGCGGGGCATGGCAATGGCATTCTTCCTCCCCCAACTCCTCGTTCCCGCCAGGGCTCCGACGCTCCTTGAAGGAAATATGCCCTAGAGGCAATAATAAAGTTATTATTTATTTCCTTATTTCATGATAAATGTTTATTATTCATGCTAGAATTGTATTAGTCGGAAACTTAGTACATGTGTGAATACATAGACAAAACATATTGTCCCTAGCATGCCTCTACTTGACTAGCTCGTTAATCAAAGATGGTTATATTTCCTAACCATAGACATGTGTTGTCATTTGATGAACGGGATCACATCATTAGAAGAATGATGTGATGGACATGACCCATCCGTTAGCTTAGCATTATGATCGTGTCAGTTTCATTGCTACTGCTTTCTCCATGACTTATACAAGTTCCTCAGACTATGAGATGATGCAACTCCGAATACCGGAGGAACACTTTGTGTGCTTGTTATGACCATCATATTAGGGGCTTAGCCCAGTGGGTTGTGGCCCAAGTTATCTTATCGTTATTAGGGGCTTAGCCCATTTATCTTATCGTTTTCTTAGGAGTCAAGTAAACCTCTCTATATAAGGAGAGGAGATGTATCAATCTAATCAAGAAAGAAGCAATCAGTATTTGCTCGGCTTTCCTTAGGGAGCCGGGAGACCTAACCCTAGCCACCTCTTGCATCCGCCGCCGTCGCACCAATCGCAAGGACGGCGCCCAGCCGCCGGCCGCCGCGCAATCTCCTCCTCCCTCCTCCCTCCTTCCCTTACAGGCTACGCCCTAGATCGGGTAGAACCCTAGTTTCTACCAGTTTGGTATCAGCTAGCTTGGTTTTGACCATGTCATCACCACCACGAAACCCGACGCTGCCCACCACCACCACCACCGCTGCCGCCACCACCTCCTCCACCGCCGCTGCGTTCTTGCCGAGCACCGCGGCCTCGCTGGCCCTTTCGTCGCTGCCGATCGCCCCCACCCCTGGCATGTCGCCTGGCCAGCCGCCGCCCCCCGTCAAGGATTCGCCGCCATCACCGTCCACCATGCCGACCCAGTACACTCCGGAGGCCATGGCCGGTGTCCTCAATGACCTGGTGGTCGCGGTCCAGGGCATCCGCCTGTTTTTGGCCAGCCTGTACGGGTCGCCACCGCCGCTTCCGCCGGCCGTCCCCTCCGGACAACCGGCCCTGCCGTGGTACTCGGTCCCCGCGGCCATCGCTGGGGGCTACCCGACTCTCCCGTCGCCGGCAGCTCCAACGCCGCCCTGGCCCCAATGGCTGATGCCCGCGCTCGCGGCGCCACCTGCGCCGTCCGCGCCCGCCCAGGGCTCGCAGTGGCCGGCCTGGCCCGCGCCGCCCTGCCTCGCCATTCATACCTGCGGCTCCGGTCCAGGTTCCACTGCCGGCCGCCCCAGCGCTGTCCTGGCCGTAGTGGCCGGCGCCAACTTTCGTGGCGCCACCCGCGCCTTCCACGCCCACCCCAGCGCCGCAGTGGCCGTACTGGCCCGCGCCGGCCCCAGCCGCGCCAACCGCGCCGGCCACGTCGATACAGCTTCCACCGCCGCCGCCCAGCTCCGGACTGGGCCAGTGCACACTGGGGGGCCTCCCGATGCAGCAGGTCCAGTTTCCGCCGTCACCGTCCCCGATTCCGCCATCGCCAGTTTACACGGAGGCTGGGCACCCATCGGTACCCACACTGCGGTCTGGGGCCTCGTCCGGCTCCGTGGGGGCCTACAACGGCCTCCCCACTGTTGACCGGGCGCCGTCAACATCACTGCTCCGCACCGCCGAGCCAGTCGTCCATGGCGCGCCGACCTAGACGCCGCCATGGTTCGCCAAGATCAACTTCGCCACTTATAACGACATGGAGGACCCGCTTAACTGGCTCAACCAGTGCGACCAATTTTTCCGTGGGCAGCGCACGCTCGCGTCGGAGTGCACTTGGCTGGCATCCTACCACCTCCACGGTGTAGCCCAGACATGGTACTACGCTCTCGAGCAGGACGAGGGCGGCATGCCCCCGTGGGAGCGCTTCCATGAGATGTGCCTCCTTGTTTTGGGCCGCCGATCCGCGGGAGCCGCCTGGCTGAGTTGGGCCACCTTCCCTTCACCTATACGGTGCAAGACTACACCGACCGCTTGCAAGCCCTGGTGTGCCACGCATCTAGCGTGACGGCTCACCAGCGGGCCGAACTCTTCGTATGCGGTTTGCCAGATCATCTCCGCGTGGACGTCGAGCTGCAGGGACCCCAGGACCTCCAGACGGCCATGTACTACGCCCGCGCGTTCGAGTGCCGCGCGCTGGCCATGCAGCAGGCATCACCGTCCAAGGCCACTGGGCCGCTACCCGGACCAGATGTTCCCGCGCAGGGTCGGCCTGCTCAGGCTTCCGTGGCCCCCCTTGCTGCGCCCGCGGCACGCCCGTTCCGCCGGTTCACCTCAGCCGAGCTACTCGAGCGTCGCTGCCAAGGGTTGTGCTTCAACTGCGACGAGCCCTACACACCCGGCCACGTCTGCCCGCGACTCTTCTACCTGGAGGCTGCAGACTACATTGAGGAGGACGCCGTCGCCGCTGACCTGACCGCCCCATCTGTCGTGAAGGTGTTTGACGCTGGTTGATCACCTCGAGGAGTTCAGCAAGCACTTCCCCACCTTACAGCTCAAGGACGAGCTGTTTGTGCAGGCGGGGAGAAGTCTTATGACTGTCATATTAGGGGCTTAGCCTAGTGGGTTGTGGCCCAAGTTATCTTATCGTTATTAGGGGCTTAGCCCATTTATCTTATCGTTTGTTTAGGAGTCAAGTAAACCTCTCTATATAAGGAGAGGAGATATATCAATCTAATCAAGCAAGAAGCAATCAGTATTTGCTCGACTTCCCTTAGGGAGCCGGGAGACCTAACCCTAGCCACCTCTTGCGTCTGCCGCTGTCGCACCAGCCGCAAGGATGGCGCCCAGCCGCCGGCCGCCGCGCAATCTTCTTCGACCTCCTCCCTCCTTCCCTTACAGGCTACACCCTAGATCGGGTAGAACCCTAGTTTCTACCAGTGCTACCAAACGTCACAACGTAAATGGGTGATTATAAAGGTGCTCTACAGGTGTCTCCCAAGGTGTTTGTTGGGTTGGCATAGATCAAGATTAGGATTTGTCACTCCGTGTTTCGGAGAGGTATCTCTGGGCCCTCTCGGTAATACTCATCACTATAAGCCTTGCAAGCATTGTGACTAATGAGTTAGTTGCGGGATGAAGTATTACGAAACGAGTAAAGAGACTTGCCGATAACGAGATTGAACTAGGTATGTTGATACTGACGATCAAATCTTGGGCAAGTAACATACTGATGACAGAGGGAACAACGTATGTTGTTATGCGGTTTGACCGATAAAGATCTTCGTAGAATATGTAGGAACCAATATGAGCATCCAGGTTCCGCTATTGGTTATTGGCCGTAGACGTGTCTCGGTCATGTCTACATAGTTCTCGAATCCGTAGGGTCCGCACGCTTAACGTTCGATGCCGATTGGTATTATGAGTTTATGTGATATGATGTACTGAAGGTTGTTCGGAGTTTCGGATGAGATCATGGACATGACGAGGAGTCTCGAAATGGTCAAGACATAAAGATTGATATATTGGACAGCTATATTCGGACACCAGAAGTGTTCCAGAGAAGTTTCGGAAAAAACCGCAGTACCGAGGGTTA